>NC_057798.1:497331325-497434818 GCF_018294505.1 Triticum aestivum
CAAGGAAGAATAGCCTTGCGAGGTCTGCTCTGGGGTGGATACTAGCTCAAGGGATTCAACCTCTCTCCCTCCGTCCGTCCGTCTGTCCCCCGTCCGTTCGTCCATATGATGGTGGCTAGGCTATACTTATAGTGGCCTCGGTCCTCTTCCCCCAAATCTTAAGTGAGAAGGGATCCCAGAGTGGCCAATTTTGAAGGGGGACAAGTAGTACATCTTATCCTGATGAAAGGTGGTCTCCGCCTGTAAATCTTATGATCGTGACGTCGTGGTGGTCTTAGTGATGACATCCGTCCTGCCGTCCTGGCGGTCTTGGTCTTGTTGCACGTAAATGGTAACCTTTGGTTGATTCCTCGGGACTCTGCGCTTGCGCTTGCCTCCTTAGCACCAAAGAGGAAACCTGCTGATACGTCCATTTTGCATCATGCTTTTATATCGATATTTATTGCATTATGGGTTGAGGTAAAAGGTTGGGAGGCAAAACTATAAGCCCCTATCTTTCTCTGTGTCCGATTGAAACTTCATATCCATAAGTATCGCGTGAGTGTTAGCAATTGTGAAAGACTAAATGATAGTTGAGTATGTGGACTTGCTGAAAAGCTCTTATATTGGCTCTTTCCAATGTTATGATAAATTGCAATTGCTTCAATGACTGAGATTATAGTTTGCTAGTTTTCAACAAAGTTTCTGATTCATACTTTACATTGTGAATAGATTGTTACTTTAGCATAAGAAATCGTATGATAATATATGTGTTGTTGTTCTAAAGATGATCATGATGCCCTCATGTCCGCATTTTATTTTATCAACACATCTATCTCTAAACATGTGGACATATCTTTCAATATTGACTTTCGCTTGAGGACAAGCGAGGTCTAAGCTTGGGGGAGTTGATACGTCCATTTTGCATCATGCTTTTATATCGATATTTATTACATCATGGGCTGTTACTACACATTGTGTCACAATACTTATGCCTTTTCTCTCTTATTTTATAAGGTTTACACAAAGAGGGAGAATTCCGGCAGCTGGAATTCTGGGATGGAAAAGGAGAAAATATTAGAGACCTATTCTGCACAACTCCAGAAGTCCTGAAACTCCATGAAAGTTAGTTTTGGAATACATTAAAAATATTGGTCGAAGAAAGCACCACATGGGGGCCACCCACCAACCACGAGGGTGGAGGGCGCGCCCTACCCCCTGGGCGCGCCCCCTGCCTCGTGGACCACCTGGCAGTCCCCCGACATCCATCTTCTGCTATATGGTGTCTTTTGCCCTGAACAAAATCATAAGGAAGCTTTCAGGATGAAGCGTCGCTGTCTCGTGGCGGAACCTGGGTAGGACCAATCTAGGGCTTTTGCGAACTGTTCTGCTGGGGAAATATCCCTCCGGGAGGGGTAAATCGTCACCATCGTCATCACCATCGATCCTCTCATCAAGAGGGGGTCAATCTCCATCAACATCTTCACCAGTACCATCTCCTCTCAAATCCTAGTTCATCTCTTGTATCCGATCTTTGTCTCAAAACCTCAGATTGGTACCTGTGGGTTGCTAGTAGTGTTGATTGCTCCTTGTAGTTGATGCTAGTTGGTTTATTCGGTAGAAGATCATATGTTCAGATCCTTAATGCATATTAATACCCCTCTAATTATGAACATGAATATGATTTGTGAGTAGTTACATTTGTTCCTGAGGACATGGAAGAAGTCTTGTTATAAGTAATCATGTGAATTTGGTATTCATTCGATATTTTGATGAGATGTATGTTGTCTCTCCTCTAGTGGTGTTATGTGAACGTTTACTACATGACACTCACCATTGTTTGGGCCTAGGGGAAGGCATTGGGAAGTAATACATAGATGATGGGTTGCTAGAGTGAAAGAAGCTTAAACCCTAGTTTATGCGTTGCTTCGTAAGGGGCTGATTTGGATCCATATGTTTCACGCTATGGTTATGTTTACCTTAATTCTTATTTCTTAGTTGTGGATGCTTGCGAGAGGGGTTAATCATAAGTGATATGCTTGTACAAGGAAGGGAAGTACCCAAGCACCGGTCCCCCCACATGTCAAATTATCAAAGTAACGAACGCGAATCATATGAGCATGATGAAAACTAGCTTGACAGTAATTCCCATGTGTCCTCAGGAGCGCTTTGCTTTATATAAGAGTTTGTCCAGGCTTGTCCTTTGCTACAAAAAGTATTGGGACACCTTGATACAACTTGTTTACTATTATTACTTGTTACCCATTATGAATTACCTTATCACAAAACTATCTGTTACCGATAATTTCAGTGCTTGCAGAGAATACCTTACTGAAAACTGCTTGTCATTTCCTTCTGTTCCTCGTGGGGTTCGACACTCTTACTTATCGAAAGGACTACCATATATCCCCTATACTTGTGGGTCATAAAGACTCTTTTCTAGCGCCATTGCCGGGGAGTGAAGCGCCTTTGGTAAGTGGAATTTGGTACGGAAACATTTATATAGTGTGCTGAAATTTACTGTCACTTGTTACTATGGAAAATAATCCTTTGAGGGGCTTGTTCGGGGTATCTTCACCCCGACCAGAAGTCCAAAGAGTTGCTCCTAAACCTACTGAACCTACTAAAAATGTTTACTTTGAAATTCCTTTGGGTATGATAGAGAAACTGCTAGCTAATCCTTATACAGGAGATGGAACATTACATCCCGATATGCACCTTATCTATGTGGATGAAGTTTGTGGATTATTTAAGCTTGCAGGTATGCCCGAGGATGTTGTCAAGAAGAAGTTCTTACCTTTATCTTTGAAGGGAAAGGCATTGACATGGTATAGGCTATGTGATGATATTGGATCATGGAACTACAACAGATCGAAATTAGAATTTCATCAGAAGTTTTATCCTATGCATCTGGTTCATCGTGATCGTAATTATATATATACTTTTTGGCCTTGTGAAGGAGAAAGTATGGCTCAAACTTGTGGGAGGCTTAAGTCAATGTTATATTCAGGCCCCAATCATGAGCTCTCAAGAGAAATTATTATTCAAAATTTTTATGCTCGGCTTTCTCATAATGATCGCTTTATGCTCGATACTTCTTGTACCGGTTCTTTTATGATGAGGACTATTGAATTCAAATGGGATTTATTGGAAAGAATTAAACGCAACGCTGAAGATTGGGAACTCGACGAAGGTAAGTAGTCAAGAATAACCTCTAAGTTTGATTGTGTTAAATCTTTTATGGATACCGATGCTTTTCGTGAATTTAGCACTAAATATGGACTTGACTCTGAGATAGTAGCTTCTTTATGTGAATCATTTGCTACTCATGTTGATCTCCCTAAGGATAAGTGGTTTAAATATCATCCTCCCATTGAAGTAAAGGTAGTAGAACCTATTAAAGTTGAAGAAAAAACTATTACTTATAATGTTGATCCTATTGTTTCTACCTCTTATATTGAGAAACCACCCTTTCCTGTTAGAATAAAGGATCATGCTAAAGCTTCAACTGTGGTTTGTAAGAGTAATGCTTGAACACCAACACCCCTGAGCAAATTAAAGTTGAACCTAGTATTTCTACGGTCAAATATCTCTTGGTCAATAATATTAATGGGCATGCTATTTATTTATGTGATGAAGCTTCTAGAATTGCTAGACCCGATACTAAAAATAAACATAGACATGTTGTTGGCATGCTTGTTGTGTCTGTTAAAATAGGAGATCATTGTTATCATGGCTTATGTGATATGGGTGCTAGTGTTAGTGCAATATCTCATTCCTTATACAAAGAAATTATGCATGATATTGCACCTGCTGAAATAGAAGGTATTGATGTTACAATTAAGCTTGCCAATAGAGACACTATTTCACCAATTGGGATTGTTAGAGATGTTGAAGTCTTGTGTGGAAAAATTAAATATCCTACTGATTTTCTTGTTCTTGGTTCCCCACAAGATGACTTCTGTCCCATTATATTTGGTAGCCCTTCTTGAATATTGTTAATGCTAAGATAGACTATGAAAAGGATATTGTTATTGTTGGTTTAGGGGATATGTCTCATGACTTTAATTTTGCTAAATTTTGTAGACAACCCCATGATAAATAATTGCCTAGTAAAGATGAAATTATTGGTCTTGCTTCTATTGACGTGCCTCCGAATGATCCTTTAGAACAATATTTGCTAGACCATGAAAATGATATGTTTATGAATGAAAGAAGGGAAATAGATGAAGTATTCTTTAAGCGAGGACCTATTTTGAAACACAACTTGCCTGTTGAAATCCTAGGGGATCCTCCTCCACCCAAGGGTGACCCCATGTTTGAGCTTAAACAATTACCTGTGTCGGTGTACTAGAATAGGGGTACCCTAGTACCCCGAACTTGTGCACGGGCAGTTGCAGCACCCCGCGGCAAGGCTTGCCGGGCGAATGCCAAGATCCTCCATAGTTCCCTCGGAGCCATTCAAGAACAAAGTATTTAAGCTCAGGAGACAAGGCCCCGGCAAGAGGAGCTTGCCGGGGAGGCCAACCAAGGCACTCCAAGGAACTTGCCGCGACGCGCCACGCGCTTCGGCAAGGCAACAAGGCCCCGGCAAGAGGAGCTTGCCGGGAAGACCAACCAAGGTACCTCGAGGCCCGGTGAGCGACAAGCTTCCGGACCCGACAAGATAACAGCAGCGGCAAGGCGCTTGCCGCGGCAGGCGGCCACTCTGTGCCCACGCTCCAGCGCATCCACCAACGTGTCGCCCTGGGGGCCTCTCCAGGCGCGCGTGGCGGGAGGCTGTGCAGCCAGCACTGCGCAGTGGCATGCGAAGCTGACAAGATCGCCATCGTGGCGAACGGTGGCGCCCCTAACGGTCCTTTTCTGCACTGTTTGGGCGACTCAGACGGGCATTTAATGCCCTTGTCCCCTGCCATCAGAGTTAGGTAGGGTGCACTGTACAAGTAACTGTACCAACCACCTCACTTTTTACATTTGTACCCTTCTTTGCGTTGCCACCTGTCGGTGACCCCTTTAGCGTATAAGAGGCCCATGTGCAACGTAGAGGGGGTTCGAAGGTTAGATAGGGTTCGGTTCACGAGGTTCGATTCATTCGTAAGCTAGAAAACACTTAGCTCTTGCGAGCAAGAACATAATACAACCAGACAAGCAGCAGTAGGAGTGTTATCTCTTCGGAGAGCTCCGAAGCTGGGTAAACTGCTCGTATGCTTCGCCTCGATCTGCTCTTCGTGCGATCTCCGCCCCCCGCCGAACCGAAAGGGGACCGGTCCGTCGGCCCCATAGGTGTTCGTGGATCAGCCTCCCCGACATCTTTGGCGCGCCAGAGAGGGGGCGTCGAGATTGTGTGAACCTGATCCGGCGTTCACACGAGCTAGATCTTCATTCCCTTCATCAACATGCCACCGAAGAAGAAGACTTCGGTGGCGGCCGCCCTATCCACGTCACTTCTGCCACCGTTGGAGCAAACGGGTGGTGGAATGGACGCCAGCGGAAGAATGGACGTCGACGAGGAAGCTTATGATGCTGCCAGGTCCAAGGACAAGGCTGCACAAACCTCGGCGACTGTACATGTTCCGCGCCACTCTCAGGAGGCGCAAGACCAACAGCGTCATGGCACTTGCAGTGCCATACGCATGATAGGCCAAGACCAAGCTGGTGGATCTCGGGGCGCTCAAGACTAGCATGCACGCCAGCGTGCTGGCACAAGCGGGGCATGATCGCCTGGATGGGATACTGCTCTTTTTAACATAGTTAGAAGTCCGAGCACGTCCCACTCCTCGCGCCGTCCGCCACTGCCACCACCACTCCAGCAGAAGCTTTGGCGCGAGCTCAACTGCTCCTAGATTACCCTCCAACATCGGACAAGATCGACGAATGGAGGGCCACCATTCAAAGTCTCATCGGCTACGCCAACGGCGACACTCCACGGCGGCCGAGCGTGTCGCCGCCGCGGCAGGGTTGCCGGGCGCGAGCCGGTGGCGATGAAACGGGTGGAGGTGCAACTACCATGCAATCACCGCCCCGAAGGCCAAGATCGCCGACTCGCCGGATCCACCTTGACAGCGACTCCACCGCATCGTCGGATCCACGAGCTCGTCGCGATCAGCGCCAAGTTCTTCATGATCGACAACAAGAAGACACTCGGACTCGCATCGAGCGCCGAAGAGAAGCGCGACGTCAATCCGACAAGCGCGCTGGGCCCTCTGTTAACATGCATGCGCCAGGGGAACCAGGCGATCTGCCGTACGCGGTAGGTTGCCCTGCGTTCACTCGTGAGCTGCGGCAAGTCCAGTGGCCCAGCACAAAGAACTTCAAGCCAGACGTACCGGAGAAGTACGACGGCAAGACGCATCCGTCGGAGTTCCTCATCATCTACACCATTGCGGTGCAGGATGCCGGGGGACGGGATGACAAGATCCTTGCCAACTACTTCCCGCTGGTGCTCAAGCCGAACGTCAGATCCTGGCTCATGCACTTGCCGGACAACTCCATATCCTCTTGGGCTGATCTGTGCCATCAGTTTGTCGGCGCCTTCACAGGCGGACACAAGCCTCATGGACAGGAGAGTGATCTTCATATGCTCGCCCAGAAGGAAGGAGAGCCCCTGCGCAAGTACATCCAGAGATTTAGCAGTGTGCAGCACAACATCCCAGACGTTCACCCTGCCGCGGTGATCAGCGCATTCCATCAAAACGTGCGAAACCGCAGGATGCGGGAGGAAATGGCGATGTGCAAGATCAGGGACGTCAGTGAGTTACATGCACTGGCCGACAAGTGTGCACGTGCTGAGGAAGGGAGGAGACTCCCCGGAGAGAATGTAGGAGCGGGAGGATCTGACAATGAAGATGCTGCCCCGGCAAGGAAAAACCGGCGGCGGAACAACAGGAGGAGGAAAGGCAAAGAGGTGCTAGTTGTTGAGCAGTCCGGCAACGGTGGTGGCGCCAAGGAAGCCAAAGCTGGTGACTCCGGCAAGGAGGTCGCCGCAGAGGTGGCGGTCGCCGACAAGCAGGACGGCACCAACAAGCAGTATTGCAAGATCCACCACACCAAGGGCCATGATCTCCAGAGCTGCAGGAAAGTCGAGCAGCTTGTTGAACAACAGAAAGCTGAATACGAGCGGCGCGACAAGGAGAAGGCCCAGGAAGGTGCTGGGAGATCCGGCAAGAAACGTCCCGACCGAGGAGGACGCCGCGGCAAGGCCAAGCAGCGACAAGGAGACAGACCTCGTCGCGGCCGCGACAAGGATGAAGATGACGACAACGATGAAGACATGGATGATGAGGAGACTGATGAGCAGGAGTTCCAGAAAGCCACAGAGGTCCTCTGCGTTGACGGTGGTGCTTCTCTGCATACCTCGCACCACCAGCTCAAGCAGTGGGTGCGGGAAGTTAATGCAGCAGAACCACCGGTCGAGTCACACAAGCCTCTGAAATGGTCCAGCACGCCTATCATCTTTGATATTGAGGACCACCCTGATCGCATAACTGCGGTCGGGTGCTTACCGACGTTGGTTTCACCAACAATCCGCAACCTCAAGGTCACTAAGATGCTAGTTGACGGCGGGGCCGGCTTGAACCTGATCTCCTCCGCGGTGCTCCAGAAACTCCAGATCCCTGACAGCGAGCTCGAAGAGACCGGTACATTTCAAGGAATCAACCCGGGAAGGAGCAAGCCAAAGGGAAAGATCACATTGCCAGTAACATTTGGCAGCGAGCTGAACTTCAGGACTGAGAGGGTCACGTTTGATGTTGCTGACTTTCCATTACCTTACAATGGAATCCTTGGCCGTCCGGCACTCGCCAAGTTCATGGCAGCCTCTCACTATGCGTACAACGTACTGAAAATGCCAGGCCCGATAAGTGTCATCTCTGTCCCTGGCGACAAGAAGGATGCTCTTATCTGTGCCGACAAGATCTACCGGGAAGCAGCAGTCGCAGCAGAACACAAGACACTTGCCGCTGAAGCTCCCGGGGGGAAGAAGAAGACCAAGTCCGGCAAGAGCTCTGATGCCCACTCTGGCAAGCGCACCTCTTCGGAGTGCTGCGCTATCGTCGAGGACGCACCATCGAGCTCCACCGGCAAGTGTAAGAAGGCAATGGCAGCTCCACCTGAGACCAAGAAGGTGTCCGCCAAGGAGGATGGCACTGGTGGTACCTTCACCATCAGCGCCACTCTTGACCCCAAATAGGAAAGCGCGCTCGTTGCTTTCCTGCGGGCGAATGTCGACGTGTTTGCGTGGCAACCGTCTGATATCCCCGGTGTTCCCAGGAAAGTAATTGAGCACCACCTTGCCGTCTGTCCTCATGCACGGCCCGTCAAGCAGAAAGTCAGGAAACAGGCAGTGGAGCGCCAAGAATTCATCGCAGAAGAAATCAAGAAGTTGGAAGCAGCAGGCCTTGTCAGAGGAGTGCTCCATCCCACGTGGTTGGCCAATCCTGTTGTCGTGCGCAAGGCTAACGGGAAATGGAGGCTTTGTATTAACTTCACTGATGTTAATAAAGCTTGTCCCAAAGACCCATTTCCCTTGCCGCGCATTGACCAGATTGTTGACTCCACAGCCGGATGTGATTTGCTTTCATTTCTTGATGCATACTCAGGATACCATCAGATCTTCATGGCAGAAGAGGGTGAAGAGAAAACCGCATTTATCACCCTGTGTGGAACGTACTGCTTTGTACGGATGCCTTTCGGTTTGAAGAATGCTGGTTCAACATTTGCAAGAGTAGTCCACCACGCTTTTGAGCCACAGATGCACAGAAATGTGGAAGCCTACATGGATGACATAGTGGTCAAGAGCAAGAACAGGGCGACCCTGATTCAAGATTTAGACGAGACATTTGCAAATCTGCACAAGATCAACCTCAAGCTTAACCCCGAGAAGTGCGTGTTTGGAGTCCCTTCCGGCAAGCTTCTCGGGTTCTTCGTGTCTCAGCAGGGAATTGAAGCCAATCCTGACAAGATCAAGGCCATTGAGCAGATCGAAGCACCAAAGCGCGTCAAGGATGTACGAAGGCTTGCCAGTTGCGTGGCTGCTCTCAGCAGGTTTATCTCTAGATCTGCTGAGCGCGCCCTGCCATTTTTCAAAATTTTGAAAAAGGCAGGTCCAATAAAATGGACTCCGGAGGCGGAGGCTGTGCTGCAGGACTTGAAGAGATACATGTCCTCCACTCCAACACTTGTCGCACCTAAGCCGCAAGAGAAGTTGCTGCTGTATATAGCGGCAACCAATCAAGTGGTTAGTGCTGCGTTAGTGGCAGAGAGGAAGGCATATGATGAGCCAGCAAGCACGACAGATGCATCCAGAGACAAGCGGGAGGCTTCGCCGACAAGCTCTGGTCCCGATAGAGATGGATCTGCGCAGGAGCATGATAAGATGCAGAAGAGAATGGTGTAGCGCCCAGTTTACTTTGTCACCTTCTTCAGGGGGCTAGATCAAGGTACTCTGGTGTGCAGAAGTTGCTTTTCGGCCTCCTCATGGCCTCGAGAAAGCTGCGCCATTACTTCCAAGCACACGAGATCACAGTCGTCACTCGCTTTCCGCTGAAGAGGATACTGCAAAATCCAGAAGCGACAGGCAGGATTGTCGAGTGGGCGCTGGAACTGTCAAGCTTTGGCCTCAAGTTTGAGAGCACTTCAACTATCCAAAGCAGAGCATTGGCAGAGTTCATAGCAGAATGAACGCCAACACCAGATGAAGAAATTCTAGAGACGAGCATCCCCGTCAAAGAGGCAAGCAAAGTGTGGCTGATGTACTTTGATGGTGCCTTCTCGCTGCAAGGCACCGGTGCAGGCGTGCTTCTTGTCGCGCCCACCGGAGAGCACCTCAAGTACGTAGTCCAGATGCACTTTCCCAAGGAGCAAGCAACCAACAATACTGCAGAGTATGAAGGATTGCTTGCCGGTCTCAGAATCGCAGCAGACCTTGGGATCAAGAAGCTCATTGTCAGGGGTGACTCACAGCTTGTCATCCGCCAAGTGAACAAGAACTACCAGAGTCCATTGATGGAAGCATATGTTGATGAAGTGAGGAAGCTAGAAGAGCACTTTGACGGCCTACAGATGGAGCATATCCCAAGAGCTCAGAATGACATTGCCGATGGCCTGTCAAAGTGCGCCGCACTAAAGTTACCTGTGGAACCAGGGATCTTTGTGCTCAAGTTGACTCAACCATCCGTAACACCATCAACTGGACAAAGCAAGAAGAGGAAGTTGGTTTCTGGTGACTACTTTCCGGCAGAGCTCCCCGAAGCCGCCGCCAAGAAAGTCCCCAAGATCAACACCAAGGATGCTGAGGGGCAGTCTGCTCCGGCAAGCCTTATGGTTTGTTCCATTGAAGCAGATGCTCCCGACAAGTTTTGCTCCGGCAAGCTTGCCGGGGAACATCAAGGTCCGGCAGGGCCGCAAGTCCTTGCCATAGAAGCGGATGTTCCCGGAGCAGCAGATGCGCCTTTAGTCCTTGTTGTCGAGCCACAAGCTCCAGCATGGGCACAGCAGATTGTCCATTTCCTTCAGACAGGAGAACTTCCCGAAGAGCAAGAAGAAGCGGAAAAAGTAGCCCGACAGTCAAGTATGTACCAGTTTGTCGATAGCATACTGTACAGAAGAAGACTCAACGGTGTGAAATTGAAGTGTATTTGCCGGGAAGATGGACAAAAGCTGTTGGCAGAGATACATGGAGGCATATGTGGACACCACATTGGCGCAAGAGAACTTGCCGAGAAAGCTTTCCGGCAAGGTTTCTTTTGGCCGACAGCCCTCCAGGATGCAACTGCACAAGTAACCAAGTGTGAAGCGTGCCAGTTCCACTCCAAACAGATACACCAGCCAGCTCAAGCTCTCCAGACGATCCCTTTATCCTGGCCATTTTTGGTCTGGGGGCTCGATATCCTCGGCCCTTTCCCCCAAGCTGTCGGGGGCTTTGAGTACTTGTACGTCGCAATTGACAAGTTCACAAAGTGGCCGGAAGCGCAGCCAGTGAGGAAGGTGACAGCACAGTCAGCAGTCAAGTTCTTCAGGTCAATTGTTTGCCGTTTCGGGATCCCTAACAGGATCATCACCGACAGCGGCACACAATTCACGAGCCGCACCTTCATGCAGTACGTCCAAGACCTTGGCGCCAAGGTCTGCTTCGCTTCTGTTGCTCATTCGAGAAGCAACGGTCAAGCAGAGAGGGCAAATGCTGAAGTGCTGCGCGGGCTCAAGACCAGAACTTTTGACAGGCTGCGCAAGTGCGGAAGAAACTGGATCGAGGAGCTGTCGGTGGTTCTTTGGTCGATCAGAACGACGCCAAATCGAGCCACTGGCCAGACACCTTTCGCTCTAGTCTATGGAGCAGAGGCAGTTATCCCCACGGAACTCGTATACGGATCGCCTCGAGTGCTCGCTTATGATGAGCTTGAGCAAGAACAGCTGCGACAAGACGACGCACTGCTCCTTGAGGAAGATCGTCTTCAAGCTGCTGTACGAGCTGCTCGATACCAGCAAGCTTTGCGCCGCTACCATAGCCGCAAAGTTAAGGCCAGAAGCTTCGAGGAAGGCGACCTTGTTCTTCGGCGCGTTCAGTCCGCCAAGAATTCCAACAAGTTGACGCCGAAGTGGGAAGGCCCTTATCGGGTGAAACGAGTCACAAGGCCCGGCGCTGTCCGCCTTGAGACCGAAGATGGCATTCCGGTGAGCAACTCCTGGAACATAGAACATCTTCGTAAGTTTTTCCCGTAGGGCGCGGTTGCCGGAACCCGTTCCGGCAACCACCTTTTGTACAAGTCTTGCCGCTGTTGCATGTAATCCTTTGTACAAAGCCGGGCGCAGATCCCGTGCATAAGTAAAACCCCATGTGCTCCGCACAACTTGTCCATTTCATGCATTAGTTTCTTTCTTGCATGTGTTATCTGACACTTTGTGCAGCACCTACATCCGGTAAGCAATAACGAGCCGAAGGGCTCCATATTATTATTTTCTCTTCTTTCTTCTTTTCAACAAAGGAAAAGAAGGTTTCCTCGCACACAAGTTTCCCGGGGGGGAAGGAGAAGATTGTGGTATGGACCAGGCGTCGTTCAAGCAAAGTTTTGCCTTGCCGGGAAGCAAACGACAGAAAAGCTAAGTCGCCAAAGTTTGAGCAATCAGTTTTTAAATTTTTGAGTTATCTTCCTCGAACGACCCTGCTTTGTATGGAAAACCTGTGCGCGGAGGAACCAACTCGTGGCTAGTTGCGCCCTTACTTTGTTTCGAGTCCGCTCAACAACTTAAGTGTGCTGTATCTAGTCGCGACAAGGTTTCTTGTCGGAAGCGGCACCGCCAGCAGGCTGCTGACGTTCCGCACTCAGCGCTCGCGGCTCGGGTGCCTGCGCCGACAAGTTCCCTAGAAGCGTAGGGTAAAAACATACAAAGGAAGGAATCTAGTAGAGGAAATAACATAGCAATTGATAACAGAAATAAAGTTATATTACAAGATAACTTGTCGCAGCTCTAACAGACTGTTTCCATAACATGATTAGCAGCGACAAGGGAAAAGAAGAAATGGGCGGCCTAGTCTACGCGGTCGCCCTCAACCCTCTTGATCTCGCTCACCTTGTCCACAATGGGTGCGACAAGGGCCTTGAGTGCGTCCCGATCGGCGTCTGGCGGCAAGGACTTGAGGACGTTGGTGAAGCTGAGGCCTGGATTGCGGAAGGCCACCTTCGTCAGCACCTTCTGGAGAACCCCGGCGCAGATTTTGCGCGACTCATCGGCCAGCTGCTTTGGGATCCTCTCCCGGAGCCGCTGGAGTGTTGTTGCCACGCCCTTGAAGAACAGGCTGAGCTTGGCGCTGGGTTGGAGATTCTCGTCGGAGGGATACCGAAAGTCCTCCATCCCCAGCTGCGCCAGCTCCTCGTCGATGACTGCGGCAATATTCACCAGACCCTCGGTCCAGTGCTCCACAGTATCTCTGAATGAGTTCTGGGTAACTGCGATGCTCTCCAGCAGCGCCGTGTCAGCCTTGACCTTCTCCGACAAGGTCTTCTCCCGCTCCTTGGCGGCCTCTAGCGTCTGCGTCAGCGTGGCCAGCTTCAACTCCAGGTCTACATTGGAATCCTTGGCGGCGCTGAGCTCCTTGCCCCTCTCAGCGAGAAGACCTTGCAGCTCACCGTGGGCGGCAGCATCCTTCTCACGCTCACGCTTGAGCGCGGCAAGCTCCTCGCCGCTCTTCCCGATGTTGGCCTCCAGCTGCGCCACCTTCTCCTCCAGCTGCGCCACCTTCTCCTCCAGCTCTTTCTTGGTGGCCTCTGCGATCGCGGCAGCGTCCTTTGCTTCCTTGAGCGCCCCGCCAAGTGCTTGCTCGCGCTCGGCGAGCTCCTCCTCGTAGCTGTCGAGGTTGGCCTTCCGCAACACCAATTCGCCTTCTCGCGCGGACTGCTTCTCGGCAGCCAGCCTTTGTTCCTCCTCAGCTTCGGCCTTCTCGAGAAGGAAGGCCGTGCGCTCCTCGTCGAGCCGCTCCCGCTCCTGTGCCAGGGACCGGAGAGCTTCTTGATTGTGGCCCCGGAGCTCCTCCGTGCGCTTCTCCATATCAACTCCCGCCTTCGCGACAAGCGCTTCCCGGGAAGCCAGCTTGGCTTGCCGCACGCGGTAAAGTGATAGCAGCTTCCGCAACAGCTGCTCCTCCTCAGGCTCGCCACTGCTGCTGCTGGGCGCGTCGACCAACGACAGTCCAGCGGAGGCGAGCACCTCCTCATCGAAAGTTTCCCCCTCGACCGGCGCCCTGGAGCTCGACGCCCAGGGTAACTTGATGAAGATATCATCGCCGGCCTTCAAGTAGGCGCCGGGCTCCGCAGCAGCGGCAGAGGGATCGGCGGTCGGTGTAGCGCCTGGCGCTCCTGCGGCCTCAGGGTCGTCAGTGCGATCACCCGACCCCTCGCCGGCTTCTGCGGCGGCGGCCTTGGCGGCGTCCTCGCTGGCGGTCTCATCAGCACCGGCCCCTTCCTCGCCGGCGCCCTCTGTCTCCATTGGCTCAGCAGCAGATGGGTCTGAAGAACGAAGAAGGGAGAAAAATCAATCAAAAATCCAAGAGAAGAAAATCAGAAGAAGAAGAACCCAAGGGAAAGTTTTTGGACAAGTGAATTACCTGTGCCAAGATCTGCAGTTGCGGTCTCGGCCGCCGCAGGATCGACGGTGCTGCCCCTTGCCGGAGAGCGCTCCCTTACCGGGAACCCCTCCCTTGGCGGCGTAGTCGAAGCAGATGGCACTTCGGGACCAGCTTCCGGGCGCTCCTGATGTGGCTGCTCTGCTCCTACACAAATCAACAAGCAAGATATCAACAAAGGAAAAAGCACTCATGCACACCTGACAGCGGAAAGCTAACTATGAACTTACGCTGGGGGCTGCACTGGGGGCTGTTTTGAGGAGTGGTTGCCGGGTCCGTCAAGGTGGTCTCGGACCCACCCCCTGCTGACACGGTGGGGTCATCTTCGATGACAATCACCGTGGCCTTGGCCCTCTTCGCCGCTCTCTGGGCCAACATCCTGAAAAGAAAGAAGTCTAGATTGAAGCAAGTCAGATACAAGATAAAAACAGCAAAATTGAAGAACTACAAGAGCACCAAAGAAACTTACTCTTCTTCCTCCTTGTCGGAGCTGAGCGCGGAAAGATCGAAGTCCGGCTCCACTCCGGTGCGGCGAGGCGGAGGAGTAGGATCCCTTTCCCGCTTGGCGGGGGCGGTGGCGGTGGCCCGGGAAGATCCCGCTCCAGTTGCCGCTGCTACGTGAGGCGCTCCCGCGGCAACATTGCTTGCCGCGGTAGAGCATGTCGCACGGCTCGGCGGCTGTTGACCCGGCTGCCGCCCCGCTACGTCCGCGGCCCTGCGAAGACGCCTTCTTGGCGGGGCCGGGGGCTCCGCCTGCGGCAAGTTTTCTGAAGGCTCGAGCTCTTCCTCACCGGCCTCGCTTGGCTCAGCTTCAGAACCGGCAGGCTCTTCCTCACCAATAAACTCCGCGCGCTCGGCAAGGTTTGCCGCCTCTGCCGCCTCCGCCTCCTCCGCAGTGAACCCGAACGTGCCCACGGCAGCTGCGGCCGCAGCCTCTTCCGCCCTAGTGGCGATGCGCTGCAGCTCCTCGTCGGTGGTGTCACGGGTAAGGCTCTTCTTCTCGTCAGCGCGGACCAGCACTTCTTCCAAGTTGTCGAAGAACGCTTGCACGATGTCATCCGTAGGCTCTTGCCAAGTTGGAACGATTCCGTGTGAATCGCACAACGGCATCATGGCGCGGATCCGGTCAAGCGAAGAATTATTGCACAATGGAACGACGCCCCTCGGCAGCGTGAATGGGTGCTGGGGATCGCGTTTGAACAACTCCAGGAGCATTGCATCCAGCTCCAAGACAGTGAAGTTGTAGTTGAGGCCCGGCCGCAGCCTCATGATGTCCGCCGAGTTCTTGAATTCCCAGGCGGGCCTCCCCCTCTCCTGCAGGGGGGCGATGCGGCGGCGGAGGAAATCTGCGCCTACAGCACCTACAGTGAGCCCGGCAAGCCTGAGGCGAAGGATCCTAGTAATGGCGATCTTCAGCCTCTCGTCTTCCGGGGCCACGTTGCTCCAGTCATTGCCGCGCACTATTGGAGCTTGGCGCACAGCGGTGAAGGGCTGCGGATTCTCCTCGACGATCCAGCACTACTCCGCTCTCCACTCATCCCACTTGCTATGGAGCTCACCCTCCAAGTACGCCTCCTTCTTGCCGACCCTCGAGATCCAGGCGATCCCTCCGGCAAGCGGCTCTCCTCTCTCTACCCGAGGTATGAAGAAGTGGCGGAAAAGGGCAACATTGGGGTGGACTCCGACAAAGTTTTCGCACAAATGTGCGAAAACTACCATGGTCGGAACGGCGTTGGGGGTGAAATCAAGGAGGCGGAAGCCGTAGGTGTTCATGATATCGTAGAAGAACTCCGAGAAGGGCGGGTAGAGCCCGCAATAGAAGAACAACACGAAGAATGGGTACCCGTTTGGAGTCAGTTCCGAAGCAGCGGCCGGGAGTACCCTCGTGCGCGGATGCGCCCGCGTCTCCGTCGCCCAAAAGAGGTAGAAGTACTCCCTAAGCTCCTTCACGCCGAGCTGGGGGGAGAAGATCGCCCGCTCCTTCCGCAGCGCCGCGAGCCGCTGCGCCTCGGCCGACTTCACGCCCTTTCCCTTGTCGGCTTTCGGAGCCATGGCGGAGGTGGTGAGGGAGGTCGACGGCGTTGGTGATGCTGGTGGCAATGGGGGGCGGAGCGCTGCTCTCTCGGCTTCGAGAAGAAGGGGGGAGCGGCAGAGGTTCGTGAAGATGGAGTAGTAGCAACCAGCGAGGGGGAATGAACTGCCCCTGTTTCCTCTGCTTATAAAGAGGGACGGGGCGGACGTTTCGCCCTTCCGAATAAAGAACCACCCACGATCTCTCCCATGATGCCGCATTCAACGTGTGCCGTTAGGGGAGAGCGAGGTGGATACGGAGCGAGATTCGGTGTGGCCCAGTCCGCGTGTGCCCGTGCCCTGTCTTGGGCCTGGCCCAACAGCGCTCGGCACCGTGTCTGGCCCAGGCCCGGGGGCTCCTGTCGGTGTACTAGAATAGGGGTACCCTAGTACCCCGAACTTGTGCACAGGCAGTTGCAGCACCCCGCGGCAAGGCTTGCCGGGCGAACGCCAAGATCCTCCATGGTTCCCTTGGAGCCATTCAAGAACAAAGTATTTAAGCTCAGGAGACAAGGCCCCGGCAAGAGGAGCTTGCCGGGGAGGCCAACCAAGGCACTCGAAGGAACTTGCCGCGATGCGCCACGCGCTCCGGCAAGGCAACAAGGCCCCGGCAAGAGGAGCTTGCCGGGAAGACCAACCAAGGTACCTCGAGGCCCGGTGAGCTACAAGCTTCCGGACCCGACAAGATAACTACAGCGGCAAGGCGCTTGCCGCGGCAGGCGGCCACTCTGTGCCCATGCTCCAGCGCATCCACCAACGTGTCACCCTGGGGGCCTCTCCAGGCGCGCGTGGCGGGAGGCTGTGCAGCCAGCGGTGCGCAGTGGCATGCGAAGCTGACAAGATCGCCATCGTGGCGAACGGTGGCGCCCCTAACGGTCCTTTTCTACACTGTTTGGGCGACTAAGATGGGCATTTAATGCCCTTGTCCCCTGCCGTCAGAGTTAGGTAGGGTGCACTGTACAAGTAACTGTACCAACCACCTCACTTTTTACATTTGTACCCTTCTCTGCGTTGCCACCTGTCGGTGACCCCTTTAGCGTATAAAAGGAGGCCCATGTGCAACGTAGAGGGGTTCAAAGGTTAGACAGGGTTCGGTTCGCGAGGTTCAATTCATTCGTAAGCCAGAAAACACTTAGCTCTCGCGAGCAAGAACATAATACAACCAGACAAGCAGCAGTAGGAGTGTTATCTCTCCAGAGAGCTCCGAAGCTGGGTAAACTGCTCATGTGCTTCGCCTCGATCTGCTCTTCGTGCGATCTCCGACCCCCGCCGAACCGAAAGGGGCCCGGTCCGCCGGCCCCATAGGTGTTCGTGGATCAGCCTCCCCGACAACCTGATACCCTTAAATATGCTTATCTAGATGAAAAGAAGATATATCCTGTTATTATTAGTGCTAACATTTCAGAGCATGAAGAAGAGAAATTATTGAAAACTCTGAAGAAGCACCGTGCCGCTATTGGATATACTCTTGATGATCTTAAGGGCATTAGTCCCACGCTATGCCAGCACAAAATAAAACTGGAGCTAAAACAGTTGTTGATCATCAATGACGATTAAATCCTAACATGAAAGAAGTGGTAAGAAATGAAATACTAAAGCTTCTGGAGGCAGGTATTATTTATCTTGTTGCTGATAGTTAGTGGGTAAGTCATGTCCATTGTGTCCCTAAGAAGGGAGGTATTATTGTTTTTCCTAATGATAAGGATGAATTTATCCCACAAAGAATTGTTACAAGTTATAGAATGGTAATTGATTTCCGCAAATTAAATAAAGCAACTAGAAAAGATCATTACCCTCTACCTTTTATTGATCAAATGATAGAAAGATTATCCAAACACACACATTTTTGCTTTCTAGATGGTTATTCTGGTTTCTCTCAAATATCTATGTCACAAGAGGATCAGGAAAAGACCACTTTTACTTGACCTTCCGGTACTTTTGCTTATAGACGTATGCCTTTTGGTTTATGTAATGCACCTGCTACATTTCAAAGATGTATGACTGCTATATTCTCTGACTTTTGTGAAAAGATTGTTGAGGTTCTCATGTATGATTTCTCTGTTTAGGGAACTTCTTTTGATGATTGCTTAAGCCACCTTGACCGAGTTTTGCAGAGATGTGAAGAAACTAATCTTATCTTGAATTGGGAGAAGTGTCACTTTATGGTTAATGAAGGTATTGTCTTGGGGCATAAAATTTCTGAAAGAGGTATTGAAGTTGATAAAGCTAAAGTTGCTGCTATTGAAAAGATGGCGTGTCCTAGAGATATAAAAGGTATAAGAAGTTTTCTTGGACATGCTGATTTCTATAGGAGGTTTATTAAAGACTTCTCTAAAATTTCTAGGCCTCTGACTAATCTCTTGCAAAAATATGTTCCTTTTGTCTTTGATAATGATTGTGTAGAAGCATTTGAAATACTTAAGAAGGCCTTGATTTCTGCACCTATTGTTCAGCCACCTAATTGGAATTTACCCTTTGAAATTATGTGTGATGCTAGTGATTATGCTATAGGTGTTGTTCTAGGACAAAGAGTTGGTAAGAAATTAAATGTTATCCAATATGCTAATAAACTCTAGACGGTGCCAGAGGAATTATGCTACTACTGAAAAAGAATTTTTAGCAGTTGTATTTGCTTGTGATAAGTTCAGACATTATATTGTTGATTCCAAAGTAACTGTTCACGCTGATCATGCTTCTATTAAATACCTTATGGAAAATAAAGATGCTAAACCTAGACTTATTAGATGGGTTCTCTTGCTACAAGAATTTGATTTGCATATTATTGATAGAAAGGGAGCTGAGAACCCCGTTGCAGACAACTTGTCTAGGTTAGAAAATGTTCTTGATGACCCACTACCTATTGATGATAGCTTTCCTGATGAACAATTAGGTGTCAAAAATGCTTCTCGTACTGCTCCATGGTATGTTGATTATGTTAATTACAATTTTGCTAAATTTATGCCACCTAGTCTCACATACCTGCAAAAGAAAAGGTTTTTCTATGATTTAAGACATTACTTTTGGGATGACCCATACCTTTATAAAGAAGGAATAGATGGTGTTATTAGACGTTGTGTACCTGAGCATGAACAGGAATAGATCCTATGCAAGTGTCACTCCGAGGCTTACGGAGGACACCACGCTGGAGATAGAACTGCACATAAGGTATTGCAATCCGGTTTTTATTGGCCTACTCTTTTTAGAGATGCCCATAAGTTTGCCTTGTCTTGCGATGAATGTTAAAGAATTGGTAATATTAGTAGACGTCAAGAAATGCCTACGAATTATTCACTTGTTATTGAACCATTTGATGTTTGGGGCTTTTATTATATGGGACCTTTTCCTTCCTCTAATGGGTATACACATATTTTAGTTGTTGTTGATTACGTGCTTAAAGAAGATATTTTTCCGAGGTTCGGAGTCCCGAGATATTTAATGACTGATGGTGGTTCACATTTTATACATGGTGCTTTCCGTACAATGCTTGCTAAGTATGATGTTAATCATAGAATTGCATCTCCATAACACCCTTAGTCTAGTGGTCAAGTAGAATTGAGTAATAGAGAGATAAAATTGATTTTGCAAAAGACTGTTAATAGATCTAGGAAGAATTGGTCCAAGAAACTTGATGATGCATTATGGGCCTATAAAACTGGATATAAAAATCCTATGGGTATGTCTCTGTATAAAATAGTTTATGGAAAAACATGTCACTTACCTCTCGAACTAGAACATAAGGCATATTGGGCCATTAAAGAGCTCAATTATGATTTCAAACTTGTCGGTGAGAAGAGGCTATTTGACATTAGCTCACTTGATGAATGGAGAACCCAGACCTACGAGAACGCCAAATTGTTTAAAGAAAAAGATAAAAGATGGCAGGACAAAAGGATACAAAAGCGTGAGTTTAATTTAGGTGATTATGTTTTGCTATACAACTCTCGTTTAAGATTTTTTGCAGGAAAACTTCTCTCTAAATGGGAAGGTCCTTGCATTATCGAGGAGGTCTATCATTCCGATGCCATCAAAATCAACAACGCCGAAGGCACAAATCCGAAGATGGTGAACGGTCAAAGAATCAAATGTTATATCTCAGGTAATCCCATAAATGTTGAAGCTAATGTTCTTGACACCGTAACCCCGGAGGAGTACATAAGGGACACTTTCCAGAATGTTTCAGGCTTAGAAAAGGAATAGGTATGTGGTACGGTAAGTAAACCGACTCCAAAACTGCTCAAATAGCAAATTAAAAGTAGTCCGAAAGAGACACGAGGCGTCCACAAGGGTGGAGGGTGCGCCCTACCCCCTGGGCGGGCCCCCTGCCTCGTGGCTACCTCGTGTTCCCTCCGGACTCCATTTTCTTGCACGATACTTCTTTTGGTCGGTAAAAATTCATTATATAATCTCCCGAAGGTTTTGACCACCGTACCACGATGAAATCATTTGTTTTTGTTTTGAGCTGTTTTTCTGACAGATCTAGATCACCATGACGTCTCCAAGCGCCCCCAAGGACAAGTTTTTCAAGAAGGTCATCAACCCTTACCTCGCAGAGGTGCTACAACACCCTCAACCCATTGCGATGCATGAGAGGGTGCTGCACATCCACGATGTTGAGGGACTGATGACGGATTACGAGTTCCGCAAACCCTTGAAAGGTTCGAACTCTGGGGTGCGTGCGGAGATCTCAACCTACCCAGCCTGCCTACTCATGATCCTCCTAAGCTTAGCGCGTCGAGCTCGAAGAGACAAAGAGACACAACAATTTATCCTGGTTCGAGCCACCTTGCGGTGTAATACCCTACTCCAGTGTTTTGGTGGATTGCCTTGAAGGGCTGAGGATGAACTAGTATAGTGGATGAACTGGCCTCAGGAGGTGAGGTGTTCTTGAGCTCAAGAGAGTTGGTGGGATGTGGACTAGATCAGATGCGATCCCCTCCCCCTCTATGGTGGTGGCTAAGTCCTATTTATAGTGGCCTTGGTTCTCTTCCCAAATGTTGGCAGGAAGGGATCCCACAACCGCCGGATTTGAAAGGGGACAAGTAGTACAACTTATCCTGACAAAAGTGGTCTTCGCCTGTGAAAAGCCCCTAGTCGTGATGCTGCAGTGGGCTCGGTGATGACCTCCGTCCTGCCGTCCTGGTGGTCTTAGTCTTGTTGCACCAGAATGGAAACCTTTGGCAGATTCCTCGGGACTCCGCACCTATGGCTTGCCTCCCTTGCACCGAAGAGGAAACTCGCACTCTGTGCTCGCCTGGCCTTGGTCGTCATGGCTCACGTCAGCTGAGCCTCGTGAGGTGCACCTTGCATAGAACTCTCCGCCCCTCGAGAGCCAACCTGAAGAGGCCGATCCCCTCGGGGGTCTTGGCATTGTCCGCCTCACAAGGCTTGGCCCCTCGCGAGGGTCTTGAGCTGTTGATGTCGAAGATGGGCCATACCAGGCCATTGATGGAGCCATGCAGTGGGCCACAGGCAGGTAAGTCTGGATACCCCCGTATCCAGAACGCCTATGGTAGCCCCCGGGCCCCAGGCGCGCTCGGAATTGGCTTCTAGGTGAATCCAAAGGGCAAGTGCGGAGCACTGAGGGCCCTAACCGCCTGCAGCCTTGATGACGTGTGGCGATTGATGGGACGTGGGCGTCTCCACTTCCCCATGTTGTCTCGGCAACTATTCGACTTGACGGAACGATGCGGCATGCAGAAGATCATCATGGCACGAGGTCATGGAGGCTGGCGGTTGGCCTTCCTTGGCTATAAATGTGGGAGAGGGGCAGAGCCCCCCGCTCATCTCTCCTTCGTCTTCCTGCCGCCCGCTTCTTCTCCTTCTTCGTCTTGCTTCCATGGTGTCGGCAAGGAGGTTTTCGACAGCCGAGAAGGGGAAAGCTTCCAAGGACGGACCAACCTCTCCGCCTCCCAAGAGAGGCCGCGGCCGTCCCCTTAAGCACCCCGCGGCCCCCGCGGCATCCCCTAGGGGGCGCGGGTGCACACCCCCTAGAGCCGGCGTTTCTCTTGGTGCCCACGATGGAACCTCTTCTCGCGGCGGGGGCCACCGGCTTTGCAGCAGCTCACATGATGAGGGGAGGCGTGTCGTGATCGTGCGCCCACCTAGGCCGCGCTTCTCCTTGCTGGACGTGCTCCCTGAGTTGGTGGTGTGGTCGGAGAGCCCGGCCGGCACCTCGCTCTGGCTTCTGCATTTGTTCTCCGGCGAGCTTCCATCCTCGGGGCTCGTTGGTCTCTGGCTGCAGGCTGACGGCTGCCGGTGTCAAAACCGGCGGATCTCGGGTAGGGGGTCCCGAACTGTGCGTCTAAGGCTAATGGTAACAGGAGGCAGGGGACACAATGTTTACCCAGGTTCGGGCCCTCTTGATGGAGGTAATACCCTACTTCCTGCTTGATTGATCTTGATGATATGAGTATTACAAGAGTTGATCTACCATGAGATCGTAGAGGCTAAACCCTAGAAGCTATCCTATGATTATGATTGTTCTTGTCCTACGGACTAAACCTCCGGTTTATATAGACACCGGAGGGGGCTAGGGTTACACAGAGTCGGTTACAGAAAAAGGAATCTTCATATCCGAATTGCCAAGCTTGCCTTCCACGCAAAGGATAGTCCCATTCGGACATGGGACGAAGTCTTCTATCTTGTATGTTCATAGCCCAACAGTCCGGCACATGCATATAGTCCGGCTGTCCGAGGACCCCTTAATCCAGGACTCTCTTAGTAGCCCCTGAACCAGGCTTCAATGACGATGAGTCTGGCGCGCAGATTGTCTTCGGCATTGCAAGGCGGGTTCCTTCTCCAAATACTTCAAAGTAGATCTTGAACACAAGAATCGTGTCCGGCTCTGCAAAACAAATTCCGCATACCACCGTAGAGAGTATAATATTCCTTGAGTCTAACCTGCTGACAACTTTTTGTAGCGTGACATCACGCCACTGCCCGGTAATTATTCGAACCGTTTCTTAGCCTGTCGCTCCATATTTCAAGGTGTGGTTTCACTGGCACGTCTTGTCGAAGCGGAGATCATGTACCCTTATCACGGGATTCTCATCAATACGGGCATGGGTTACCCAATCGCGCCATCTGCGTGGCGCTTGGGGAATAAGCGAGTTTTAGGGCAAGTGGGGAGGCACATGATTTTGCTGCCTTTATAAAGGGATAAGAATTCCCCTCTGTCACCCACGCCTTCTCCTTCCTCCGCTCATCCAATCTCGAGCTCCAGCGCCCAAGCTTTCACCTTCTCCGCCCAAAAAATGCATTCCGAATATGTCTAGATCCGGAGCAGGAGGCAAGTGGATAGCCTCCTCCATCAAGAAGGAGGAGATCAAGAAGCTCCAGGAGGCCGGGTACTTGGCCAAATACATCGCTCATCGGCTTCCGGCCAAGGGGCAGATCGTCCCCACCCCGGAGCCCCGGGAATGGGTGGTGTTTCTCTCCCACTTCGTCTGAGGTGTGGGATTCCCCCTCCACCCGTTCGTCCATGGACTGATGTTCTACTACGGGCTAGACTTCCATGACTTGGCCCCCAACTCCATCCTCAACATCTCGACATTTATTGTCGTGTGCGAGGCCTTCCTCCGCATCCCACCTCACTTTGGCCTATGGCTGAAGACCTTCAATGTGAAGCCAAAGGTGGTGAGCGTCCAACAAGCAGAGTGCGGAGGCGCCATGGTGGGCAAGATGCCCAATGTCACCTGGCCCGAAGGCTCCTTTGTGGAGACTGTAAAGGTGTGGCAATCGGGGTGGTTCTACATCACCGAGCCGCGTGGCACCAACTGGGCGGCAACCCCCGAATTCTGATCCGGGATCCCCATGCGGCTCACCTCCTGGCAAGAGAAGGGCTTAGCCTGGGCTCAGCGAAAGAACTGACTAGGCTCCATACATGTGTCCAGAACATGATAAGCAAGAAAAACAAGCTTGTCAACGTGGTCCAGGTTATGCTCCTCCGCCGGATTCTTCCGTGCCAGAACCGTACTTGTGATTCGTGGGAGGTCGACCCGGCCAAGAACCAGACGCTGCTGGAGCTCTTCGGCATGACACATGAAGACGTCTGGAAGGTGCTCTTTAAGGCCAACAAGGTACCACCGCCCATGACCGAAGATCGTGGGCTCAGTGCAAAACGCCGGGCTAATTCGGTGAGTTTTTTTATGTTTGCAAGGTATACCTTTTACTGGCATATCTACGGGAGGAACCTAAGCCTCCATGCCAATTTTTTCAGACCTGGGTAACGATAGCGGAGCAGATTAACTGTCCGGCTCCGCTACCCGAAGATCCGGAAACGCCTCTTTTGACGAAGATGCTGTTTCTGGCGCCCTATGAGGTGCCGGAGAAGAAGGCCAAGAAGACATCCAAGGGGACCAGAGATGGTATCCGACGCAAGGGTGCTTCGGACGTGACGTCCGAAGACACCGAGACGCACTCCTCCACCGAAGACGACGAGGAGGAGGAGGAGGAGGAAATCCATCCCCCCCACTGGGGGGAGAAAGAAGAGGAAGGCCTCCACACATGGGGAGGACGAGGCGTCCAAGAAGGGGAAAATCTCCCTTCCGGACTACTCCGCCGCAGCCACCAACAGCGGCGGGGAGTGGGAGCCCAGGGTCAAGCCCCTGGCCATATCATAAGTATCCGGACACGGTAATATTTCCGGCCTTTTCACTTTATCGTTTTTTAATGTGCTAGATCATGCACCTGCAGTCCGGCCCAATCCAACATCGAGCTAGCCTCCTCTTTGGAGGGATCGCTGGACCCGTCGGAGATGAACAGCGGGTCCCTTCCGACGGCCTCCTCTCCCAAGGCCGCGGACAACAACGAGGTGTTGTCTCGAAGGATATCAGGCCAACGGGAGACCGTTCCGGAGATACCCGAGGATAAAACCCCAGTTGCCGAACACATGGGGGGAAATACCCCTATGGACCGACGATGGGGGCTGCATCCAGTTCGGCCCCCAGCCGAATACAGCTTCGGAGACCCAAGTGGCTCCGGATTCAACCAGGCAACCTCTCCCGAACGAGGGGGGTGAGCCGTCTCCATCGGTGACCTCTTTCCATCCAGAGGCACCGGATAGATCGCTGGAAGCGCTTCGAGGCGCTTCCATTGTTGAAGAACACCGTACTCTTATGAGTATGGTGATCAAGAAGATCCAGTCCGCCAAGAGTGGACTGACCGAAGCCTGTACTAGCCTTCTAATAGGCTTTGAGGTAAGTAATATAATTGTGAAAGAATATCACAGTGTAGACGGTAGCCCCTGATGCTTTGTTTGGTGTTCAGAAAGAAAAGCCGAACAGAGGATCAAATAATATTTGCAGGAGTCTAACATAAGATGTCTATGTGAATAAGCAGGCATCGCTGCTGGCTGCTGCCGCTCATACTATGGAGTCTCCGGATTGAAGCAGAACCTGGAGCAGGCCGAGGGAGAGCTTGGCCTCGTGAAGAAGCAGCTTGAAGAAAGTAAAGGTATGTAGTAACTTGCATGTATATTTATGAAGGATGAATGGTTTGTGTTGATTAAAGCGTCATGAACTTTGTTAGGGGCCACGACCGAGGTGGCGGCCCTCAAGAAGGCGTTAGCCGAGGCCGAGGACAAAGCGGCCAAGGAACATGTTGCGCGCGAGAAGCAGGAGGCTCGGGTCAGTGAGGTCCAGCAAGAGCTCCAGGACGCCGTCAAGAAGTATGAGTCCTTGGAGCGTGATTCTAAGACTCAAGAGTCCGAACTTGCCAAGGCCCTCCAAAGCATGCAAGACACCCGAGCTGAAGCCCAGAGGGCCCCCTCCAGGAGGTTCAGACGGCCAAGAAGATTGCGGCGTGTAAGGCTTTTTTTATGCAAAGCAAGCATGTGAAGGAGCCATTCTTTTTACTTACCCAAATTTGGAGTTCTCCAGGAGCATTTGCGGATCTGCCGCGCAGCATATCATATGCCACAGAGTTCTACCGAGCCGAAGAAGGGAGCTCTACGGAGAAGCTGTTCTGGTCCCAATACCTCGGACCAGAACATCCGATGCCCTTTAGCGACCAGCTAAAACAGCTGGTCGAGCTGCACAAGGCGGCCGAACTGGCCATGAAGGACCTCATAGTCCGGCTATGGCCTGGCGAGGCCATACCCAGTAGCTACCTCGGACTCGTGAAGCAGCTTGTTAGTGCCTGCCCGTGGCTTGAAGTCATAAAGCGGTCGGTTTGCATTGAAGGTGCGCGGATGGCCTTTTCCCGTGCTAAGATGCATTAGGCGAAGATGGACGCCACGAAGCTGATGAGTGAGGGGCCGCCTGATGGCATGGAGCACCGCCGACCCGAACTATACTATGCCTTGTGGATAAGCAATGTGCAAAGGATGTAATCTTTGAATGAATGCATTCATTTTATCCTGTCCTGTAATATGAAACAAGTTCGTTATGCAATATAATGCTTGTTTATTTAAAATTTTACCTCCTGTGCGGCCATTTATAAAATCTAAGAGTTGGCCAGTCGTCAGCTTCTACCCCCACAAAGCTAGTACGGGGGTGTCCGAATAAATCTAAACACTCTTTATCCAAGTTTTTGGTCCTTTAAGGAGGTGTTTAGCACAATGAACAAGGCAATCGGACTATACGGCTTTATCACCCTCACTTAGCCATAGGAGTTCTATAACTTTAAATTTTGGTGCAGAACCTAGTATTCGGAAGGCCGAACTTGGGGTGCTATACATGCCTAATCGGACAAAAACCGATTCCTCGCATAAGCGGAAAAAATATCTAAGGATTTTGAAAGCTCCCGAACAACGACCAGCTCTCGCCGCATCATGATGGTCAGTTTTTGGCTTTCTCTACTGAGGTGCTCGTCCGGAAGAACCGCGACACAATCGTAGTAGTTCTCCCTTTACTACCCTAGCCGATATAGCGGAACGTAAGGTAGCAAGCACAGGAGCCGGGCAACCCAACTATTGCCCCAAGACATGATTTGGAGCTAATGCATATAATGCTATAACTTCGGGGTGCCGAACTGTACTATAAAAGTGTTCAGACTTTCTTGCCGTGTTATGGGGTACACTGGTGCAATAAATACAAAGACAAGGAAAAAATTAAGTAATAAGCAGACCCTGCAAATTATTTTCCATTGTAATTTGATTAATACATCAAGGTGTATGTGTAAATGTAGTGCGATAAGCGACTAAGGCTATTTGACATGCCGTGACCAAGAGCGGGCTGCGTGCGGGTATGTAAAACAGGAATAATGATCATTAGCAGAGACCACCTGGGGATTCCCTTGTACGTCAAAGCCCCTTACCTTTCTTGGTGTATCCTTCCACGATGGGTCCAATGATCAGGTTATCAGAAAAGCCTCAAGAAGAGAAAAACCTGAAAGGAAAAGAAAAAGTGAAGGTATGCGGATTCAGGGGCGGTTAAGCTGCATTGTGGACCGCAGTCTAACTGTGCCTCCATTTATGCCCATGGTAGTTTAAGTGTGTAATTATGTACGTGCGGCATGAATATCTCCGCTTGATTGGGACTAGGATGGAGGTTGAATTGCTAGTTGAGCTCTGGACGAGCCGAACGGTCCTGCTGCAGAGTAGTTCGGACTTGCTTGACGGTGTCCGGGGGCTTTAGTGGCGAATTGAGGTTCTGCCTAAGAAGGATGCTCTGTACTTTTCCTGCAAGGGCCGCGGTGTGCTCCTTAGTACAGGGGGAGCGCTCCGTATTTCCATTGACTGTTATAACACCGCGAGGTTTGGGCATTTTGAGCTTGAGGTAGGCATAGTGCGGCACCGCATTGAATCAAGCAAATGCAGTTCGTCCGAGCAGTGCATGATAACCACTGCAGAAGGGGATGATGTCGAAGATTAACTCTTCTCTTCGGAAATTATCCGGGGATCCGAAGACCACTTCCAGTGTGATTGAGCCCGTACAAAAGGCCGCTACACCTGGTATGTCACGCCCAATATGCAACCCTATCCAAAAGGAACTCAAAGGTCCCACCAAGGATAGACCCGCATATTGAAACGCTTTTGCAAGGTGGATATCATTACATCAACATTACATAATTAGATGGGGATACATACATAAGGCATACAATGCCACACGAATACAACATCATCTTACATAAGATCAACATTCGACTACGGATGAAACACAAACAGAAGCTCAACCGACATCCACCCTGCTAGCCCAGGATGCCGACCTGGAACCTATCCCCTGATCGAAGAAGAAACGGAAGAAGAACTCCAAAACAAGCAAACATCACTCTCGCGTCATGATCATCGCATAACCTGTACCTGCAACTGTTGTTGTAGTAATCTGTGAGCCACGAGGACTCAGCAATCCCATTACCATGGGTATCAAGACTAGCAAAGCTTAAAGGGAAAGGAAGGGGTAAAGTGGTGAGGTTGCAGCAGCGACTAAGCATATATGGTGGCTAACCAATGCAAATAAGAGCGAGAAGAGAGCAAGCGGAACGGTCGTGAAGCTAGAAATGATCAAGAGGTGATCCTGAACTCCTACTTACGTCAAACATAACCCAAAACCTTGTTCACTTCCCGGACTCCGCCGAAAAGAGACCATCACGGCTACACACGCAGTTGATGCATTTTAATTCGTATCTGGTGTCAAGTTATCTACAACCGGACATTAAAAAATTCCCATCTGCCACATAACCACGGGCACGACTCTCGAAAGTTTATACCCTGCAGGGGTGTCCCAACTTAGCCCATGATAAGATCTCGCGATCAATGAAGGATATACCTTCTCCCAGGAAGACCCGATCAAACTCGGAATCCCGGTTTACAAGACATTTCGATAATGGTAAAACAAGACCAGCAAAGCCGCCCGATGCGCCGACAATCCCGATAGGAGCTGCACATATCTCGTTCTCAGGGCAACACCGCATGAGACATCCTACAAGTAAAACCAAACCTCGAGTTTCTCCAAGGGGGGCCCGCAGTCTACTCGGTTCGGACCAACACTTAGACAAGCACTGGCCTGGGGGGCTAAAATAAAGATGACCCTCGGGCTCCGGAAACCCAAAGGAAAAAGGGCTAGGTGAGGCAAATGGTAAAACCAAGGTTGGGCCTTGCTGGTGGAGTTTTATTCAAAGCGAACTGTCAAGGGGGTCCCATAAATCACCCAACCGCGTAAGGAACGCAAAATCTGGGAACATAACACCGGTATGACGGAAACTAGGGCGGAAAGAGTGGAACAAAACACCAGGCATAAGGCCGAGCCTTCCACCCTTTACCAAGTATATAGATGCATTAATAATATAAGAGATATTGTGATATCCCAATCATAATCCTGTCCATCATGGGGCAATCTTCAACTTCACCTGCAAGTAGCAACGCTATAAGAGGGGCTGAGCAAAGCGGTAACATAGCCAAGCAATGGTTTTCTAGGAAGGGTGAAAAAGGTTAGAGGCTGACATGGCAAATTGGGAGGCTTGAAGAGTAAAAGATAGGTAGCGCAACAAAGTGATAGAACGAAGCAACTAGCGTAGCAATGATAGTAGTGAGATCCAGGGTAGCGGTCATCTTGCCTGAAATCCCGCAAGGAAGAAGAACGAGTCCATGAAGAAGATGAACCAACGTAGTCGAACGAATCCTCACGATCGCAACATTACCGGAACTAAGAAGCAACACCGAAAATAAAAAAACAACATGGTAAATGCACAAGCATAAACATGGCATGATGCACAAACAAGTATGATGCATGTCCGGTTTAAATGAGGCATGGCATGGCAAAGTGCAACAATCTATACTACAAGTTAAGTGGAGCTCAATATGCAACGAGTTGCCTATTGACAAAACACCACATGCAATTATTTAGTTTGATCTTGTTATAAGCTACTCAACAATATTAAATGTTGTTAAACATGGCAAGAGGTGAAGCATAAGTAAACTAACTATTTAGGCAAGTTTAAATGAGGCCGGAACAACAAACAACAATTCCAGAAAATCCTCATGTCCATATTCTAGTTTTGTTAATGTTCTGCCTATTACATAATTTTAGAGTTGTTAAACAGGAAAATAAAGTGGACCATGTTAAACTAGGCATCTTTCCACCCCATTTACATATAAAGTTTATTTAAAACGGAGCTACGGTTATTCAGTTATGAAATAAATCATTTTAACATGGCAATTGAGCAAATTTAAACAAACTACATTTTAAACATATTTAACATGGATGAAAGTGGCATATCATGAAATTAGACAAAATTCTAAGCATTTTACATATATGAAACATTTTAATATGATGCACGGTTAAAGAGTTATTATATGCATGATGTTTGAGGTTTTTTCTGTAAAACTGGTAAATCACAGGATAAGGACTAAATTCGCAGGCAGGGAAAAAAAACAGAGGCCGCATCTGGCTGGGACTGGGCTGCTCACATTGGGCCTTGAGGCCGGTCGGCTTGGAGAGGGAGGCTGGAAGGGGACGCTGGGCCTGCTTGCTGGTGGCCCACGCAGCCGCTGAAGCTGGGCCAGGGGCGTTGGCTGGCGACGCGGTCAACGGGCACGGGCGAGCCCTCTGCTCGACCAAGCGAAGCAGACAGCAGCGGTTGAAGCAGGAGAGCAGCGGCGGAGGCGGTGGCTGGGAGCAGAGCTCCGGTGAGCGGGGCGAAGGGGCAGCAAGGTCCTGGGCGTCCGGATCTGGCCGGGAATGGGCTTGGACGGCGTCGGGCTTGAGGAGCTCGCCACGGGGTTCGACGTAGAGGAGGACTGAACGGGCGATGGCGCGGGGAGGCCGTCAGGGTCCTGGACGGCGAGGTTGGAGATGGTAGCTTGGTGCGGTTTCCGAAGAAGGGCAACGCCAGAACGGTGGGGACATGGGTCTTCAAGGCGGCGAGGAGCTACGGGTCGGTGGCCGGGGATCCATGGCGGTCGCTGCTGCGGTTGTCGATGGCGGGCTTCGGTTGGTCCTAGAAGCAGCGCAAGGACGACGAGGAGGAGCTGCGGCGAGATTGAGGCGGATCCGGTGGAGCTCAACTCCGGCGAGCTACTGCTCGTTGTCGGCCAGATGGAGACAGGTCGAGGGCGGCGGTGCTCCTGCTTGAATGGGGTGAAAGAGCCAGAGGGGTGAGACGATGGAGAAGCGCGGGAGAAAAGGAAGGCATGGAGCGACGAGACTGGCCTGGTCGCTGCTGTTGCTGGTTGGAACCTCCGGTGGGGAATCACCGGCAAGGAGGAGGTCGTTGGGAGGCTCGGGGTCGAGCTCCTCTTGATCTGGATCGAGGAGGGAGCGGGAGGCACGGCTGCGGTGGTGAAATCGAGGGAGAGTGGGTGGCGATGTGGATGGATGGATTTGATGGTTGGCGGCAGCAGATCCGAGGAGAGAGGAGGCTGTAGGTGGCGGCGGCTAGGGGGGACAAATGTCCTAGGATTTAGGGTTTGGTCTAAAAATGGAGTAGGGGTCTATATATAGGAAAAAGGGAGATGAGTTTGGATCATCCGATCGAAATCGGATGGTCGAGATAAAATATGCTTCGGAAGTCCAAATAAGAAAATGGAGATAATTTATGGATGTTTGGCGATGATCCGGATCCAACGGTGATGACTGAGCGGGTCGGGTTCCGGGCAGGTTTCGGACGCGCGCGAGGGGGGGGTCGGCGGCTGTGCAGAGAGGGTGGGCATTTAGATGAGAGGGGAAAACAAAGACAATGGGGTCTGACAAAAGGCTACGGGGACAAGGGGGTTTTGTTGGTCTCGGAGAAAGAGAGAAGAGAGGGGGTCCAATTGGTCTGAGAGAAGGTCAACAAGGACAAGCGGTCTGACAACAGGTCAATGAAGACAAAGAGAGAAGCGGTAACTACGAACGGCTATGAGGTTTATGAAAACATGCGGATGCAATGCGGATGATGCGATGAGATGAAATGCAAGACATGAACAAAATGCAAAACAAAAAAACAAAAACCCAACCACGGAGGAAAAATCATATCACATCTCCGGAAAAGGCAAGAGTTGGAGTTACGAATATGGAAAGTTGTATCTGGGGCGTTACAACACTCCACCACTACGAGAGGATCTCGTCCCGTGATCTAGGATGGCACCGGAGAGAAAAGGAAGAGGAAGATAAGAGATAAACTAAGTTGCTTGTTTGACGAACGAGTGAAACCATGAACCTTGAAAGTTTGAAGAGTTGAAAGAAAGAACACAACAGAGTTGAACACAATTGAGAGCACTCCAGTAGAAAAGAGAACCAAGGAACACCATGTGAACCTGGGAGGTTGCCAAGCTATGAATGACGAGCACAATGGACAGGAAGGAATTGAAACCACACTAGTTGAAACGAGATAAACAGGGAACAAGGAAGAACAAGTTCGGACAGCACTCCGGTTGAAAAGAGATGCAAGACTTGATAAGATGAAAAGAACATGAAAAGAGGACACGACACTCCGGTTAAATGGATAAGCATGAAAAGAACATGATCTTCGCAATTCGAGATCATGAGCGAAGAGAGCAACATCACATTGCCTCCGAAAGAAGGAATAGAAGATAGATCATTGGAATAACAGAATGGAGTAAAAAATGCCAACTTCTGCCACAAATGAGCTTGGAAAGCACCCTTCCAAGAAGGTTATAACGGAGTTGTTTGAAAACCAACAACGAAAAGAATAAGCTTGTAGTGGGCTTATGGAAACATCTCAACACTTGAGGTGAAATTCTGCCACTAACGAAAAACAATTGCTTGTTTGAGATCAAAGAAGAGATGAAAACTTCTTTTGCCGAGAAGAGAAGGAGAAACTTGGATCATTAATGAGCACCATAATTAGCAACATTCCTTAGGGAAGGCTTTAGGTGAAATCTTTACCAAGATAACTCCAATGGAGGGATTAATAGGTTGAAACGATCTCCTTAACAAAGAGAAAATGATGGATTTAAAACATCTCATTCTCGACAACTTGAATCATGAAGGGAAATTGTCAATAACGACATAGCACCACCTCAAAAGATAAGATAGAAAGAATTGCACTTCGGAATGCAAGATGAAGAATGCTTGAACTCCTCAAAACAAAACATGTGTTAAGCACCCTGTTTAATTTTGAGTATAGCTTGGTGGATCATAACTTCGAGAGAAATATTGAAAAATAATTGAAGAATGAAAAGAATCCTTAACGAACCATCATGAAGAAACTCTCAAAGAACTCCGGATAAATAAAAGAAGGTCGCAAGGAGAGAAGCTTGAAAAGAATAAGATGAATCCTTGCGTTGATTAGATGGAGCTTCGCGATGATAGAACCGAGAAAACTTGGAACTCCGGAAAGAAATATGAACAAATGAGATCAAAAAATTTGATGAACCTCCGGAATAAGGAATTAAACACTTGGATGAAACAAGAATAAGTATTACATTATGCTTATCCTTCACCAATTTAGATTGATGGCAAGCAACGGATTTGGCATACTACTTATTCTCATAAAAAGGATTAAGATAGATATATAGCGCAAACTTCAGAAGGTATTGATGGGACCACCGGTGGGATTTCGAAACAACGAATGAATTCATATGATAACAAAGGAAGTGAAATCTTGAACGAACCACCGTAAAAATTGAAAATGAAAGTAGAAAAGGCACAATTCACCGGGAAGAATTGGAAAACGAATGAAGATACTTGAGGGGATTTAAATACATGAGAACGAAGAGACCATGAACTGATTAGAGGGTATTTGAACGATGCACCGGTAGAATATGGAGAAGGAGAGCTAAAAGCTGAGAATGAAAAATTATGACATGATGGCTTCGGAGGAAAGAAATGGAAACAACTCATGAAATGCTTCGGATGGGTGAAAAGAATTCTCACAATCGAAAACAATTATGAGGATGGCATGAAGCTAGAACCATGAATCTTCAAGAGAATGGACCAAGATTTAGAGGAAACACTTCTTCGGTCTTCACATGTTGAGAATGATGACGAGAACCACCAAAACTGTTGAGGCACTTAGGATCAAAGAAGAATAGAAATGATGAAGCAACGATCAAAATATTTTGAAAACGATCTTGGAGAAGGGATATGACTGATGAAAATTCATTCTTACGTCAAACTTCGAAAGACTTTTGGAAATCGCTCCGGATAAATTAGAAGAGTTAGATAAGATCCTGGGAAAAGACCTGTGGGTTAGGGCCCACTCAAAGAAACACCGTTGAACGATTGATTGAAAGGAGGGATTGCACTGGTTGAATTAAATGGCTTGAATGAGATAATAATCCCCAAATAGCTTGAACGGATCTTGGAAGAAAAGACGAGCCTTCTGAGATATCTTCAACACTCCAGGACAAATGAATAGCGAGAATCGAATGATTAAGAGGTGCATCGGCATGAGAAAAACATTTGACATGAGGAAAAGAATATGATCAACACTGAAAGCTTGAAATTAATCCACCAGAGAAGAATACGAGAATGAAGAATGATGAACTTGAAACTGTTGAGCATCTTCATGGGAAATCACCGGATAAGAACATTGAAAGAAAAGAATGAAGAGACTTCCCACAAATAAAAGGATACATGATTAAGAAATCTGAGTCCTTGAAGAAAAAGGGGTGGGAGGGCGGGAAAACAAAGGCAACTTGGGGACAGATGAAACAGATACCGTTGAGAAAACTTAGAATTGATCTCACAAATGTTGAAATGATCGGATCCACTTGAAGAGAAGCACACTGGTTGGAAAGAATTGACATGACCATCTCGATGATCAAAAGGATTAGTACTCCCATAGAAATATGAGAACACCATTTAGGAAAGGTATGGATTCCACATTTGACTTAGAAGTAACTCGAATACCACAAATAAAACAAAACAAAGGATTTGGCTTGCAGAATAAGCCGGAACAAATACATATGATAGAGATTTACCCAAATCCATATCATGAATCTGTCGGAAAGATATTCTAGGAGCTACTTGAATTCCCACCAATAAGCTCCCAAAACTTTCTGGTTATGCAATCAGGTGTTGGCGATACAGGGGAAGCAATATATCTCACCCAAACTAACAATCCCTACATCCAGCTGTATCCATCCGTCAACACATAACCAAGAAAACTCTGGAAATCATGTACCTCAACCTTCGAAAAGCATCCGTTATATGAGCTATGGCAATACTCCCAAACTCCCCAGTACTGGGTGGCGTCGAGGTTATCTCACCAACAACTGCATAAAAGAGATTTTCGATGTCGGCAAAACTCAGGTATTCCAGAACTGCAACGATAAAATTGTGATGACAACACCTCGGAGCTCAACTCCCCGGGTCACTGCCACATAAAAGACAGGAGGCACCAAGAACAATGTTCTCGTCACAAAACCATCGGAACGATTCCAAGATACCCGCGTGATCCTAAAAAAATTTGTGAAAAATTGAGGAGAGGAAAGACAAAACATCTACGTCGAGAGTCCTCACCAAAGCGACGAAGGGGGCTGAGGAGTAAAAAGAATCCTACTCTCCGATATATATAATCCTAAGACTCAAAATAGTTTTTTTCTAGACTCAACAATGGCCAACAATCAAGGGGGCTCCTATGGTCGGTCGAGGCTCTGATACCAACTTGTCACGCCCAATATGCGACCCTATCCAAAAGGAACTCGAAGGTCCCACCAAGGATAGACCCGCATATTGAAACGCTTTTGCAAGGTGGATATCATTACATGAACATTACATAATTAGATGGGGATACATACATAAGGCATACAATGCCACACGAATACAACATCATCTTACATAAGATCAACATCCGACTACGGATGAAACACAAACAGAAGCTCAAACGAAATCCACCCTGCTAGCCCAGGCTGCCGACCTGGAACCTATCCCCTGATCGAAGAAGAAGCGGAAGAAGAACTCCAAAACAAGCAAACATCGCTCTCGCATCATGATCATCGCATAACCTGTACCTGCAACTGTTGTTGTAGTAATCTGTGAGCCACGAGGACTCAGCAATCCCATTACCATGGGTATCAAGACTAGCAAAGCTTAAAGGGAAGGAAGGGGTAAAGTGGTGAGGTTGCAGCAGCGAATAAGCATATATGGTGGCTAACCAACGCAAATAAGAGCGAGAAGAGAGCAAGCGGAACGGTCGTGAAGCTAGCAATGATCAAGAGGTGATCCTGAACTCTTACTTACGTCAAACATAACCCAAAACCGTGTTCACTTCCCGGACTCCGCCGAAAAGAGACCATCACGGCTACACAATCGGGTGATGCATTTTAATTCGTATCTGGTGTCAAGTTATCTACAACCGGACATTAACAAATTCCCATCTGCCACATAACCGCGGGCACGGCTCTCGAAAGTTTATACCCTGCAAGGGTGTCCCAACTCAGCCCATGATAAGCTCTCGCGATCAACGAAGGATATACCTTCTCCCAAGAAGACCCGATCAGACTCGGAATCCCGGTTTACAAGACATTTCGACAATGGTAAAACAAGACCAGCAAAGCCGCCCGATGCGCCGACAATCCCAATAGGAGCTGCACATATCTCGTTCTCAGGGCAACATCGGATGAGACATCCTACGAGTAAAACCAAACCTCGAGTTTCTCTGAGGGGGCCCCGCAGTCTACTCGGTTCGGACCAACACTTAGTCAAGCACTGGCCTGGGGGGGCTAAAATAAAGATGACCCTCGGGCTCCGGAAACCCAAGGGAAAAAGGGCTAGGTGAGGCAAATGGTAAAACCAAGGTTGGGCCCTGCTGAGTTTTATTCAAAGTGAACTGTCAAGGGGGTCCCATAAATCACCCAACCGTGTAAGGAACGCAAAATCCGGGAACATAACACCGGTATGACGGAAACTAGGGCGGCAAGAGTGGAACAAAACACCAGGCATAAGGCCGAGCCTTCCACCCTTTACCAAGTATATAGATGCATTAATAATATAAGAGATATTGTGATATCCCAATCATAATCCTATTCATCATGGGGCAATCTTCAACTTCACCTGCAACTAGCAATGCTATAAGAGGGGCTGAGCAAAGCGGTAACATAGCCAAGCAATGGTTTTCTAGGAAGGGTGAAAAAGGTTAGAGGCTGACATGGCAAATTGGGAGGCTTGAAGAGTAAAAGATAGGTAGCGCAAGAAAGCGATAGAACGAAGCAACTAGCATAGCAATGATAGTAGTGAGATCCAGGGTAGCGGTCATCTTGCCTGAAATCCTGCAAGGAAGAAGAACGAGTCCATGAAGAAGATGAACCAACATAGTCGAACGAATCCTCACGATCGCAACATTACCGGAACTAAGAAGCAACACCGAAAATAAACAAACAACATGGTAAATGCACAAGCATAAACATGGCATGATGCATAAACAAGTATGATGCATGTCCGGTTTAAATGAGGCATGGCATGGCAAAGTGCGACAATCTATACTACAAGTTAAGTGGAGCTCAATATGCAACGAGTTGCCTATTGACAAAACACCACATGCAATTATTTAGTTTGATCTCGTTATAAGCTACTCAAAAATATTGAATGTTGTTAAACATGGCAAGAGGTTAAGCATAAGTAAACTAACTATTTAGGCAAGTTTAAATGAGGCTGGAACAACAAACAACAATTCCAGAAAATCCTCATGTCCACATTCTAGTTTTGGTACTGTTCTGCCTATTACATAAATTTAGAGTTGTTAAACAGGAAAATAAAGTGGACCATGTTAAATTAGGCATCTTTCCACCCCATTTACATATAAAGTTTATTTAAAACGAAGCTACGGTTATTTAGTTATGAAATAAATCATTTTAACATGGCAATTGAGCAAATTTAAACAAACAACATTTTAAACATATTTAACATGGATGAAAGTGGCATATTATGAAATTAGACAAAATTCTAAGCATTTTACATATATGGAACATTTTAATATGATGCACGTTTAGAGAGTTATTATATGCATGATGTTTGAGGTTTTTTCTGTAAAACTGGTAAATCACAGGATAATGACTAAATTCGCAGGCAGGGAAAAAAATAACACAGGCCACATCTGGCTGGGACTGGGCTGCTCACATTGGGCCTTGAGGCCAGTCGGCTTGGAGAGGGAGGCTGGAAGGGGGCGCTGGGCCTGCTTGCTGGTGGCCCACGTGGCCGCTGAAGCTGGGCGAGGGGCGTTGGCTGGCGACGCGGTCAACGGGCACGGGCGAGCGCTCTGCTCGACCAAGCGAAGCAGACAGCATCGGTTGAAGCAGGAGAGCAGCGGCGGCGGCAGTGGCTGGGAGCAGAGCTCCGGTGAGCAGGGCGAAGGGGCGGCGAGGTCCTGGGCGTCCGGATCTGGCCGGGAACGGGCTTGGACACCGTCGGGCTTGAGAAGCTTGCCGCGGGTTTCGAAGCAGAGGAGGACCGAACGGGCGATGGTGCGGGGAGGCCGTCAGGGTCCTGGACGGCGAGGTAGGAGACGGCAGCTTGGCGCGGTTTCCGAAGATGGGCAACGCTAGAACGGCGGGGACGTGGGTCTTCAAGGCGGCGAGGAGCTGCGGGTCGGCGGCCGGGAATCCATGGCGGTCGCTGCTACGGTTGTCGATGGCGGGCTTCGGTTGGTCCTAGAAGCAGCGCAAGGACGACGGGGAGGAGCTGCGGCGAGCTTGAGGCGGATCCGGTGGAGCTCAACTCCGGTGAGCTACTGCTCGTTGTCGGCCGGATGGAGACGGGTCGAGGGCGGCGGCGCTCCTGCTTGAACGGGGTGAAAGAGCCAGAGGGGTGATACGATGGAGAAGCGCGGGAGAAAAGGAAGGCATGGAGCGATGAGACTGGCCTGGTTGCTGTTGTTGCTGGTTGGAACCTCCAGCGGGGAATCACCGGCAAGGAGGAGGTCGTTGGGACGCTCGGGGTCGAGCTCCTCTTGATCTGGATTGAGGAGGGAGCGGGAGGCATGGCTGCGGTGGTGAAATCGAGGGAGAGTGGGTGGCGCTGCGGATGCATGGATTTAATGGTTGGCGGCAGCTAGGGGGGACAAATGTCCTAGGATTTAGGGTTTGGTCTAAAAATGGAGTAGGGGTCTATATATAGGAAAAGGGAGATGAGTTTGGATCATCCGATCGAAATCGGATGGTTGAGATAAAATATGCTTCGGAAGTCCAAATAAGAAAATGGAGATAATTTACGGATGTTTGGGGATGATCCGGATCCAACGGTGATGACTGAGCGGGTCGGGTTCTAGGCAGGTTTCGGACGCGCACGAGGGGGGGTCGGCAGCTGTGCAGAGAGGGTGGGCATTTAGATGAGAGGGGAAAACAAAGACAATGGGTTCTGACGAAAGGCCACGGGGACAAGGGGGTTTTGTTGGTCTCGAAGAAAGAGAGAAGAGAGGGGGTCCAATTGGTCTGAGAGAAGGTCAACAAGGACAAGCGGTTTGACAACAGGTCAACGAAGATAAAGAGAGAAGCGGTAACTTCGAACGGCTACGAGGTTTATGAAAACATGCGGATGCAATGCGGATGATGCGTTGAGATGAAATGCAAGACATGAACAAAATGCAAAACAAAAAAAACAAAAACCCAACCACGGAGGAAAAATCATATCGCATCTCCGGAAAAGGCAAGAGTTGGAGTTACGAATATGGAAAGTTGTATCCGGGGCGTTACATGGTATGACACCTTTAAAGGTGGTTTGGGTGGGCTTGATCCTTGAGGGATTGATACCCATTTTGCGCATGTATCCTGATAGAGCAGGTTCAGGCTGCTGCCACCGTCCATGAAGACTCCTGTGAGGTGGAATCCATCAATAATTGGGTCAAGTACCAGTGCAGCTAAACCGCCATGATGGATACTGGTCGGATGGTACCTGCGATCGAAGGTGATCGGACAGGAGGACCATGGGTTGAACTTTGGGGCGACTGGCTCCACGCGTAGACGTCCCTTAGTGCACGCTTCCACTCCCTTTTGGGGATATGGGTGGCATATATCATGTTCACCGTTTTGACTTGGGGAGGAAACTTCTTCTATCAAGGGCTAGGTGAGGCAAATGGTAAAACCAAGGTTGGGCCTTGCTGGAGGAGTTTTATTCAAAGCGAACTGTCAAGGGGGTCCCATAAATCACCCAACCGCGTAAGGAACGCAAAATCCAGGAACATAACACCGGTATTACGGAAACTAGGGCGGCAAGAGTGGAACAAAACACCAGGCATAAGGCCGAGCCTTCCACCCTTTACCAAGTATATAGATGCATTAATTAAATAAGAGATATTGTGATATCCCAACATAATCCTGTCCATCATGGAGCAATCTTCAACTTCACCTACAACTAACAACGCTATAAGAGGGGCTGAGCAAAAGCGGTAACATAGCCAAGCAACGGATTGCTAGGAAGGGTGAAAATATTAGAGGCTGACATGGCAATTTGGGAGGCTTGAAGAACAAGTGATAGGAAGCACATCATAGCGATAGAACGAAGCAACTAGCATAGCAATGCTAGTAATGAGATCCAAGGTGATGGTCATATTGCCTGAATCCTGCTAGGAAGAAGAACGAGTCCATGAAGAAGATGAAGCCATGAAGACGAACCAAGCATAGACGAACGAATCCTCACGATCGCAACGAAACGGGAACTATCGAGAAGAAGCACACAACATGGTAAGCACAACACACATATACAAGACATGATGCTCAACCAAGTATGATGCAAGTCAAAACTACATGAAGCTACTCATGGCAAGAGATGATGGAAACAAGAGCAACACATCAAGGCAAGTTTAAATGAGGCCGGGAACAACATATAACAATTCCGGTAAGTCCTCATATGCAAAATTTCGAAATTGGTTCAGATCTGAATAAACCTTATGTTCAAGTTGTTAAACAACAAGTTAAGATGCACCAAGATGATCTACATGGAATTCTAGTCAAGTTACATATAAAGTTCATTTAGTTCGGAGCTACGACCTAGAAGATATGAGCAAAACAAGTTAAACATGGTATTGAAGCAAAATGCATACAAACATCAAGCAAACACCTCAAAACATGGATGCAACATGATAATATGAAACTTCATGCAAAATCAAGCAAGTTTCATATAGAGCACACTCAAAACGGAGCAACGGTTCAACACATACACTACAAGTTTAAAGGACAAGCTGTCCAAAACAGCAACTTGGCATCTAGCAAGCATCAAAACAATATGCTACAGAATCTCAACATAAAAATAAAAGGAACGGGCATAATGTACAGGTAAAGCATGACAAAACATGAACACTGGGCTATCTCCAGAAATTACTAGAACATGCTCAAAAACACGTGGCAAGATTGCAAACAATAACAGTTTACAGACTTAGCAAAAATAACATCAGGTTGCAATGTTTAGAGCTATCAAACAACATGCTACAGGAACTTATCATGGAAAACAAAGGCATGGCATGCAAATACTAAAGACAAAGAACAAATCTCCCTTACTGAACAAATTCCAAAGATCAACAGAAAAGATGGTGGCATCCATGCAAACATGGCAAGTGATATGACAGATTCAGACATGGCAGGAACAACAATAAGTAGGCATGTTGGTGAGCTTGTAACACTCACCACAGAGCAATACGTGACATGACAAGGTGACCAACAGTAAGAATACATATTTAGGAAGCTATACATGGCAAGAGAAAGTTCATAGGATGCACGGATCACTAGCAAAGCTCATGGCAAAACTGAACTTAATGTTAACAGGCTGACAGCAACATTATTTAGCAACATTGGAGCGTGATATGAACAATCTGCAGCAAGTAATAAATGCAACCAGGGGTATGGATGGATAGAGCATGACATGTATAACAAAACATCCTTAATGAACATCTCCAGATTATGCATATAATGACTTGTAGAAGCAGGTTTACATAGCATCATGATATAGCAGATTCAGACTAGCAAAACAGTAACAGCAAGTACCCTACTTCACGAGCTTGATGCGCTCAGTACAAGGCACACCAAAAAAACATGGATTGCACCCCTTTAAAGATGGCATGATTTACCTCAAAACTCATGTAGACATCAAGATCATAGGATGCACACACAAAATGCAATGAAAAAGACAAAACAGCAGTTTCTGTAAACAGACAGCAGTTAACATCGTATAGCACTCTTGAAACGATGATTAGGGCATCAAGATGATCTCAAACAAGCATGGCATAATGTAATGAAATGAAGAGCATCTCACAATGGACATTTTTATATATTACACGCACAAAACGGAGGATCACACATGAAGTTATGGCATGATGAACAGAGCCCCGAAATATCAGGGATTTCGGGACAGCAGAAAATTCACCTCGCGGACAAAAACTGCCAGGTCGGGGTCGTCTCCTTCTCACGGTTCCGGCGGAAGTCAACGGCGACGAGGAGGGGCGTGGGACTCCGGCAGGGCTCGGGATGGCCGGGAATGGGTAGATCAGGTCGTGGGCGGCCGGATCCGGGCAAGGGCGGCATAATTTTTCATACATGTCACTCTTGATTCATTGCCCATCCCGGTAGACCGCCGGAGGCACTCATATAGAGTGATGTTTTGTTCTAGTATCGAGTTGTAATCATTGAGTTGTAAATGAATACAAGTGTGATGATCATCATTATTAGAGCATTGTCCCATGTGAGGAAAGGATGATAGAAGCAATTATTCCCTCACAAGTTGGGATGAGTCTCCAGACTTTGTGAAAAATAAAAGAGGCCAAAAAAGCCTAAATGAAAAAAAAGAGGCCAAAGAAGCCCAAATAAAAAAATAAAAAAATAAAATAAAAAAAAAGAGAAAAAGAGAGAAGGGACAATGTTACTATCCTTTTTCCACACTTGTGCTTCAAAATAGCACCATGATCTTCATGATAGAGAGTTTCTTATTTTCACTTTCATATACTAGTGGGATTTTTTCATTATAGAACTTGGCTTGTATATTCCAATGATGGGCTTCCTCAAAATGGCCTAGGTCTTCGTGAGTAGGCAATTTGGATGCACACCCACTTAGTTTCTTTTGATTAGCTTTCATACATTTATAGCTCTAGTGCATCCGTTGCATGGCAATCCCTACTCCTCGTATTGACATCAATTGATGGGCATCTCCCTAGCCCGTTGATTAGCCGCATCAATGTGATACTTTCTTCTTTTTTGTTTTCTCACATAATCCCTATCATCATACTCTACTCCACCCATAGTGTTATGTCCATGGCTTACGCTCATGTATTGCGTGAGGGTTGAAAAGGCTGAAGCGCGTTAAAAAGTATGAACCAATTGCTTGGCTGAAACTGTGGTTGTGCATGATGGGAGCATTGTGTGACGAAAATGAAGCATGGCCAAACTATATGATTTTGTAGGGATAATCTTTCTTTGGCTATGCTATTTTGATAAGACATAAACTGCTTGGTTAGCATGCTTGAAGTATTCTATTTTTATGTCAATATTAAACTTTTATCTTGAATCTTTTGGATATGAACATTCAGGCCACAATAAAGAATTACATTGAGAATTATGCTAGGTAGCATTCCACATCAAAAATTCTGTTTTTATCATTTACCTACTCGAGGACGAGCACGAATTAAGCTTGGGGATGCTTGATATGTCTCCAACGTATCTATAATTTTTTATTGTTCCATGCTATTATATTATCTGTTTTGGATGTTTAATGGGCTTTATTATACACTTTTATATTATTTTTGGGGCTAACCTATTAACCGGAGGCCCAGTGCAAATTGCTGTTTTTTTTACCTATTTCAGTGTTTCGCAGAAAAGGAATATCAAACGGAGTTCAAATGGAATGAAACCTTTGGGAGAATCATTTTTGGAACAAACGCAATCCAGGAGACTTGGAGTGGATGTCAAGGAAGCAACGAGGTGGCCACAAGGCAGGAGGGCGCGCCCAGGGGGGTAGGCACGCCCCCACCCTCACGGGCCCCTCGTGGCTCCCCTGACCGACTTGTTTCGCCTATATATACTCATATACCCTGAAAACATCCGAGAGCACCACGAAACCCTATTTCCACCGCCGCAACCTTCTGTACCCGTGAGATCCCATCTTGGGGCCTTTTCTGGCGCTCCGCCGGAGGGGGAATCAATCACGGAGGGCTTCTACATCAACACCATAGCCTCTCCGATGAAGTTTGAGTAGTTTACCTCAGACCTTCGGGTCCATAGTTATTAGCTAGATGGCTTCTTCTCTCTCTTTAGATCTCAATACAAAGTTCTCCTCGATCTTCTTGGAGATCTACTCGATGTAATACCTTTTGCGGTGTGTTTGTCGAGATCCTATGAATTGTGGGTTTATGATCAAGATTATCTATGAACAATATTTTAATCTCCTCTGAATTCTTTTATGTATGATTTGTTATCTTTGCAAGTCTCTTCGAATTATCAGTTTGATTTGGCCTACTAGATTGATCTTTCTTGCAATGGGAGAAGGGCTTAGCTTTGGGTTCAATCTTGCGGTGTCCTTTCCCAGTGACAGCAGGGGCAGCAAGGCACGTATTGTATTGTTGCCATCGAGGATAAAAAGATGGGGTTTATATCATATTGCTTGAGTTTACCCTGTACATCATGTCATCTTGCCTAATGCATTACTCTATTCTTATGAACTTAATACTCTAGATGCGTGCTGGATAGCGGTCGATGTGTGGAGTAATAGTAGTAGATGCAGAATCGTTTCGATCTACTTGTCGCGAACGTGATGCCTATATACATGATCATGCCTAGATATTCTCATAACTATGCACTTTTCTATCAATTGCTCGACAGTAATTTGTTCACCCACCGTAATACTTATGCTATCTTGAGAGAAGCCACTAGTGAAACCTATGGCCACCGGGTCTATTTTCCATCATATAAGTTTCCGATCTATTTTATCTTGCAATCTTTACTTACCAATCTATATCATAAAAATACCAAAAATATTTATCTTATTATCTTTATCAGATCTCACTTTTGCAAGTGGTCGTGAAGGGATTGATAGCCCCTTTATCGCGTTGGTTGCAAGGTTCTTATTTTTTTGTAGGTACTAGGGATTTGAGTGTAGCCTCCTACTGGATTGATATCTTGGTTCTCAAAAACTAAGGGAAATACTTACGCTACTTTGCTGCATCAACCTTTCCTCTTCAAGGGAAAACCAACGCATGCTCAAGAGGTAGCAGACTCTAATTTGCATGATTTTAATGGAACTAACCTAGACGTATGTTGTTTTCAGCAGAATTGCCATCGTGTTTTTTTGTGTGCACAAATAGAAGTTCTAGGATTGGGCTGAAACTTTACAAAGATTATTTTCAGAATATATAAAAATACTGGCAAAGAGAATTACCAGAGGGGTGCCACCCAAGTGCCACAAGTCCAGGGGCGCCCCCAGGGTGCGCCTGGCAGGCTTGTGGGCCCCTGGAGCCTCCGTCAACCCTATCTCCAACCCCATAAGTACCTATTCATCCAGAAAAAAATCAAGGAGAATGAATCATCATGTTTTACGATACAGAGCCGCCGCCACCTCTTGTTCTTCATCGGGAGGGCTGGTCTGGAGTTCTCGGGGCCCCGAAGAGGGGGATTCGACACCATCGTCATCATCGACCATCCTCCATCAACAATTCCATGATGCTCATCACCGGAAGTGAGTAATTGCTCCGTAGGCTTGCTAGACGGTGATGGGTTGGATGAAATTTTTCATATAATCGAGTCAAATTTGTTAGGGCTTGATCCCTAGCATCCACTATGTTCTGAGATTGATGTTGCTATGACTTTGCTATGCTTAATGCTTGTCATTAGGGCCCGAGTGCCATGATTTCAGATCTGAACCCTTTATGTTTTCATGAATATATTTGAGTTCTTGATCCTATCTTGCAAGTTGTATGCACCTATTATGCGTTATGATCCACATACCCCAAGGTGACAATAATTTGGATTCCTTCCGGTGATTATAGTAGTCTGAGGAGTTCATGTATTCACTATGTGCTAATGCTTTGTTACGGTTCTCTATTTAAAGGATGCCTTAATATCCCTTAGATTTCCTTATGGATCCCGCTAACACGGGAGGGTAGGACAAAAGATGTCATGCAAGTTCTTGTTATAAGCACGTATGACAATATATGGAATACAGGCCTAAACTACATTAATGATTTGGAGCTATTATATCACTCTAGGTTATGACTGTTACATGATGAATATCATATAACATAATTTATCACTCTATAAACCGAAGGGTTTAGTCCGTAGAGGCTAGAACCCTCATCCTACTCCTCTAGGGTTCTGTTCATCCGATCTCATGGTAAATCAACTTTGTAATCATCATACAAACATATCAATACAATCTAGCAGGATGTAGTGTTTGACCTCTTCGAGAGGGCCCAAACCTGGGTAAATACTATCTCTGTGTTCCTTTTATCCATCGATCCAAGATCTACAGATCAGGACCCCCTACCAAGGATCTTCCAGTTTTGACACCGACATTGGTGCTTTCATTGAGAGTTCCGCTCAGGAATCTTCGAAGGATCAATGGCTCGCTTTGTCCTCTACGATGGCATCTGCAACAGGGATGTTTTTGTGCCCAGAAAACTTTTCGCGTTCGGCAGCATCATGCGACACGCTGGTCCGACCAGCCGCCTTGGCCAGGTCGGTAGCTTCGCCCCCGACCAGGACATCGGGTTTGGAAATCTAGAGTTCGTCACTGACTCATAGGAAGATCTTGTCCTGACAAGGTTCTCAGCCTTGCCTGAAGAGCCCGCTAACCCCGAGGTTTTAACTTCGGGCACGGTGTACCCTGCCGCTGGGGTGACCGCCACCTCAGATCTGGCCTCGAGCACGGATCCAGTCTCCACCCCCGACGGCCCGAAGCTAGCCTTGGCCGGACACTACCACGGCGTGATCTTGAACACCCCCGGAGCGACAGTACTGCAAATCGACCCCAAGCACTCCTAGAGCATGGACCCAATAGATCTCTTGCTATTAAACGAGTTACTAGACTGGATCCAAGCCATGGGGAAACCGATGGCCAGTCCTCGGATTATGATACGATCGGGCTTAAACCCGACGATAGGGAAATCTACGTCCCACCTAACACACACTTAGTCACCACTATTGAAGACTTGGCTGAAGACTCGCCCCTGCGACCCCCGAAGCCAAGAACGGATTATGTGCAAGTCTTCGATCATCAAGTTCCATTCTCTAGTTTGGAATCTGATCTCTGTCCTGGGAAGAGTCCAAAGTCGAGCTTCGATTCAGCACACGACCTCGAGTCCATGCAACTATGCCTGACTGATAATTCGGACCCTGAGCCTGGTGCGTCGGTTTCCACAATGATGCAGGATACCACCGCAAAAACTTCAGACTCACACCCTATTGGGATACAAAAAAATTCGCACCCACCCCGCATGTTAAGTTCTTTCCAAGCAACTCCGAGCAGCTCGACATATGGGATCTTATGTACGTGAAACAATAGCCCAAAGAAACAGTCCGGCAATTCTGGACTAGATTCCTCCTCGTTAAAAACAAGATAGTGGACTGCAGCAGCCAAGAAATTCTAGCAACTTTCCTGTATAAATGCCGAAACGAAGGCATCCTAAATGCCGTTGCCCGCCATCACGTTCATAACTTCACCGAGCTGTCAGATCTGGTACGCAAATATTGCACCATGGAAGACGCCTGGCAAGCTCAGCAATTGCAAATGGAGTCAATCCATGTCGAGGAATGCAGAAGAGCTCGGGTGAAGCGCACACACTCATGTCGGTCAGCTCAATACGAGTCATCCAAGAAAAATAAGAAACCCCTAATATGATCCCGAACATTCCTCGACGAACTACTAGACAAGCCATGCCCCATACACTCTGTCCGGCTAAATACAAGCCCAACTCACAACCTTCGAGCTTGTTGGGTGGTTAATCAAGTTGCAAAGACCGGAGATACTATCCTCGGAGGCTAACCCTCAAGCAAACGTTCAACATTGCCCTTGGATGACAACACCGAGATCCTAATGATCTATGAGACGTTTCCCTCAAAAAATTAGAGGAAGAGAGCCCTTTGAGAGCTCGGTCAAATTCATCACGTGGCAACAACAAATTCATGGACATCCATACCCATCACCTTTGACGAGGAAGACAAGCCGAGGTCTTGCCCTATCCGAGCAGCTGCCGCCCATGTCCTTGATCCCATAGTGGACGGATTCAGACTCCACAAGATGCTAATGGATGGCGGCAGTGGGTTAAACCTCATTTATGAGAACACCCTGAGAAAAATGCAATTTGACAGATCTCGTATTGAGCAAAGCCACACCACCTTTCGATGCATCATCCCCGGAAAGAGGCACATTGCACTGGAAGAGTTTCTCTCAGTGTAGTATTTGGCACTCTCGAGAACTACTGGCCTGAGGAATTACTCTTCCACGTCGTGCCCTTCTATAGCAGTTACCACGCCCTATTGGGGTGTGACGCATTCGCACGATTCCACGCTATACCCCGTTACGGGTATATGAAACTCGAGATGCTAGGGACTAATGGCGTGATCATAGTAATAAGGGATCTGGATATAGCTGTTTGGGCAGAGAACAAAATAGTAATAAGGGATCCAAAGCTTTCGTAGCTGAAGAATTAACCATGGTCCACTCAACTATGGATAGGAATGATGCAATCCTCAGTAAAAGGTCCAACTCCACATCTTTCAAGCCAACAGATGAAATCCTCAAGTTTCAAGTGCATCCAACGGACCCTAACAAGAAAACGTCCATTGGAGCTCAGCTAGACTCCGCGGTTGATGAGACATTACACACATTTTGCATGAAACCTAGGACATATTCACTTGGCACCCCTCAGATATGCCAGGAATCAGACGAAGGTTAGCCGAACACAGCCTGAACATAATTAAAGGCTTCAAGCCAATCAAACAGGCCTACACTAGTTTTTCAAACCCAATTGTCAAGCCATGGGTGAGGAACTAGCAAAATTACTCGAAGCCAGATTCATCCGAGAAATCAAACATCCCGTGTGGTTGGCTAATCTGGTCATGGTGCCCAAGAAAGACAAATCATGGTGGTTGTGCGTTGATTTTAAGGAACTAAATAAAGCCTACCCCAAGGATCCCTTTCCCTTACCACGCATAGGCCAGATCATCAACTCCACCACCGGACACGACTCACTGTGTTTCCTCGATGCTTACTCCGGATACCATCAAATCAAAATGATGGAGTTCGACCAAGCTGCCATGGCCTTCATCACCCCCTATGGGTCATTCTGCTTCAACATGATGCCCTTAGAGTTAAAAAATGCAGGCGCCACATACTAGCGCAAGACATGCATGGAAAAGAAAATCGGCAAAACTATCAAGGCATATGTGGACGACATGATCATCAAGACCAAGCATGTCAATCAGCTGGTGGATGACCTCTACCAAACCTTCGATAGTCTACGGACTTAAGATATATGTCTCAATCCGGACAAGTTCCCACGGGCAAGATGCCCTGATTTATTGTATCCTATAGAGGAATAGAGGCCAATCCAGCCAAAATCTAGCCTTGTCCCGACTAGTGGTCCCTATTGAACTGAAGCCCATCCAATAATTGGCTGGCTGCATGGAGGCCTTGAGTCGCTTTAGTTCTCACCTTGGTGAAAAGGCCTTATATACCTCTCTACAGGCTCCTTAAATAGACCAAAAATTTCGAATGGACTGACGAAGCAACGGGTGCATTGGAGGAAATTAAAATGTTATTGGCTCGCAATCCCACCTTAGCAGCACCCAGCACTGGTGTGCCAATGTTATTCTACATCTCGGCCACTAATCAGGTGATCAGTGTAATTCTCATCATCAGACGAGAGGTAGACGGTCACAAGCTCCCGGGTGCAAAAGCCATTCTACTACATATTAAAGGTTCTCACCCTGTGCAAAACAAGGTATCCGCATTACCAAAAGATCGCGTACGTAGTTTTCATGGCATCCTGAAAGCTCTGACACTACTTTCAGGAGTGTTCGATCAAAGTGGCATCCAAAGTACCACTGGATGACATAATTAACAACAGGGATGCTACAGGCCACGTAGCCAAATGGTACATTGAGCTCCTCCCTTTTGAAATTATATACCGACCATGCCGAGCTATTAAATCTCAGGTGTTGGCTAATTTTGTCGCCGAATGGATGGAAGCAGAGCTCCCTAGGGAATATAGTACATACTCGCATTGGACCATGTACTTTGATAGCTCCAAAATGCTTGCCGGACTAGGAGCTGGAGTGATTCTCACGTCCCCCACCGGTGACAATATCTGGTATGTACTACAGATCATGTACACCGATTCCAACAATGCAGCCGAATATGAGGCTCTGTTACATGGGCTTCGAATAGAAGTGTCAATGGGTGTACAACGGCTTGAGGTGCGGGGAGAATCTAACCTTTCCATCTCTTAGGTCAATGGTGAATTCTATGCAAAAGACCCAAAGATGACAACATATCGCAATGTTGTCCTCAAAATATCCGTCTGGTTTGAGGGGCTAGAATTGCATCATGTCTCCAGAGACATCAATCAAGCTACTAATGGCATTGCCCGCGTGGGTGCTAAGCGCGACCCGGTACCACAAAACACCTTTTTGGAATATCTCTTTAAGCCATCCATGGTTTGGCAAGATGGAGGCAGGGATACCAAGGATGATGATACAGGAAGGATCATCCCTCCTATCACCAAAACAGATGAACACATTATTGGGGGCTCGGACTCGAAGAAACGACTTCGGCCCATGAAGTCATGGCAGTGATCGCGCCATGGACTGAGCCCTTCCTCGCCTTTCTTCTCTGCCAAGAGCTACCCGATGACCAGACCGAGGCACCGTGCATAATTTGACGATCTAAAGCCTATAAGATCCATGAGGGTGAACTGTACAAGAAAAGCACTATCGGGATCCTTCAAAGATGTATATCTGAAGAGGAGGGGAAGTGGCTCCTGGCCGTGATACACGCCGGCATGAGCAGTCATCACATGGAAGCTCAGGCCCTAGTGAGCAAGGCCTTTCGATCAGGGTCCTTTTGGCCCACTACTCGCGCAGATGCCCAGACACTCGTCCAACATTGCGTTGGATGCCATCTCTTTGCAAATCAAAGTCACATGCCCCCCACGGCTCTTCGGATGATATTGATCACCTGGCCTTTCACGGTCTGGGGGTTGGACATGGTTGGACCACTTAAAGGGGGACCAAGAAAAATAAGTATCTATTAGTCATGGTCGACAAATTAACTAAATGGATTGAGGCGAAGCCAACAACTTCAGCCAAGTTCAGATTGTTCATCGACTTTATATCCGGAGTGGTCCACCGTTATGGTGTTCCCCATAGGATAATAATAGACAACAGATCCAATTTCATAGCCCAAGAAGTAAAAGACTGGTGCGCCAACTTGGGCATTAAGCTTAACTATGCCTCTGTATATCACCCAACAGTCAAATGGACAGGTCGAACGAGCCAATGGACTAATCCTAAGCATCGTTAAGCCCTGACTGGTCCGTTCCTTGAAAGAGTCCGACTGCCACTGGGTTGAGGAGCTCGACTCAGTATTTTGGGGCATGCGCACCACTCCTAATTGATCCACGGGATACACACTGTTCGTTATGGTTTATGGGGTGGAGCCGGTCCTCCCTAGTGACCTTATCCATGACATGCCTAGAGTGCGCACGTGTGAAAAAAAGGAGGCCAAGCTAGATCGGCAAGATGACCTGGACGCCCTGGAGAAGGAGCGCGACATAGCTCATGCTTGCTCTACCTTTTACCAACAGAAGTCCTGACGCTACCAGAGTAGGAAAGTTTGAGCGAAGGCATATAACATGGGCAAACTCGTCCTACGCCTCCCGGAGAAGCAGAAGAATAAGCTATCACCCAAATGGGAGGGTCGCTTCATAATCAATCAAGTGCTTACAGGGGGAGTATATCGTCTCCGCAACCCAATGGACAATCGCCTCGAACCAAACCCATGGAATGCAGCTCGACTTAGGCGCTTCTACGGCTAGACCGGTGTCATCACCCTCCCTAGTATTTCATTCTTGTTACAGTCTTTTTTTATTTTTGGTTAGTATTTTCGAGGTTGTGTTCGGTTAAGCCTACATTAAGTTTTTCTCGGCAGACATCTTCAAATGTACCACATGGTCATACCTAGGGGCTTCTTTTATGAAGCCAATAAGTACATCCTCAGTGCACTCATTAGTCTCTGTCGTGTTTGCACCCTTCCAGTATCATCGTAAAGCCACTATATGCATCAATTTGACTTACGATTTGGCCAAGCTGGGTTGCCTTGCTCCTATGCTTACCCCCTACATTCTCGATTGTTCGGCTAGGGAGTAAAGGGAGCACCTCTGTGATTGTTATGTTCGGATTACCCAGGTACGTACCTCAGACGAGTGAAGCCAAAAGCTAGCGCTCTTAAAAATATAATTGGTCGGGCATGAAGGAAGTCAAAATAATTGGTAGTCATCACCAACGTCCGGGGTTGTTTTCCTGAAGTAACCATTATTTGTACAATGCAGGTATTTGGTTAAACATCTATGTTTAACATGACAACCTAAAGAAAGGAACCCATGGAGGAACTATTTTCTTTGGAAGATGTTTCTTACGTTAAACAATAATATAACAAAACTCCCCGAGCACGTTTTGTCTGTTTGCACCACATGGCCAGATTGCCTGGTTCTCCGAAGTGATTTTCCGATAATTTTAGATTACATATTAGGAAAACACGCCCTGACCGATGCCAAGGGAGGCAGAAGCCGATGGCCGGTTAAGACAATGTTTGAAGCATGGTTCAGAGAAAATTTTATGTAAAGTACATAGCTACATAGAATCAAACACCCTGCTCTCGGTCCAGGCCATCTATTATGGTGTTTAGGGCACAATCTTCTTGGGACATTTGAGCAGCAGGCATCACTTGGACATATACCAAATGTAGTGGCACTTCCTACCCATCCAATCCTACAGGGCAAACCTGAGCTAAATGCTCCCGATTAAGCTTGGTAAAGCGGGTCTTGACCATCACCCAAGCCTCCCGCACTCCCTCTCGACAGGCTGATATCTACCATAGCTTAAAGCAGTGCTGAGCTCCTTTAAACCGGTTAGCCAGCTCGGCCATCCCATTCGGAGCCGCCTCGTCTGGCCATAACACCCTGACCACGCTCTTCATGGCTTTCCGAGCTCGCTCATTCACGATGGATAGTTCCTTTGACAGATTCCCTTCGAATGATCTGGCCTCCTCTTCAGGACGCTCGATAAGGAGAACTAAAAATAGATCTGGCATTGTCCTTACATTTGTATCATGCATCTAATCTACACCTTACAAAGCTAGATTGCACTCGACGAACATGCCAACTTTTAGTCTCTCGTTCTCCTCCTGGGATTGTGCCAGGTCAGTTTTTAAGCTCTTAATTTGTTCGGCTTGTTGCTGGTTTTCTGCTTTAAGCTTATTCTTTTTCTCGTGACTTCGGGTCGTTACACGGTGGCCAGCCTCCTGCTGTGACTCCGCATGTCTTTGAGATTCTATGACTGTGTCCAGAGCCTTCTGTAGCTGACTTATTGACTCAACATCTATGGGGCAATCTTTCATTAGAAAAGGTGTCCCAAAAAATTTGTCGTTCAACATATTAAGTCTTTTACTCACCATGTGCTTCTCTGGTGAATTTCTCGACCTCCTCTAGTTCGGCCTTCATAGATTCCAACTAAGTTCGGTTTAGCTCGAGGTCTTTGCATAATTTTTTATTTTGTTCCCTCGTAGTGTGCACCATAACACAATATTATACACATCTAGACCCTTAACTCGGTCATCTCACCCAAATTAAGGCTCGGGGGCTACTAGGTTGAATTATGTGTTCAGTTATCAAAACCAATAGTGTACATGCAGGTTGGTCGACAGAAGGTTGGCGACTCCCTCGAGCCCTTCTCGGGCGGCCCCAAGAAGCGCGTCCACCGAACTAAGAGCGTTGAACTTGGAAAATGCAGATCGTCAATGATTCATCACACTTTCGACTTCGAAGTTGGTAACTGAAATGTCCTTAGGGCTCCCTGGATGTTGGCCCTCGGCAGGGGCCTCCCAAGTGGCGCCAGCCATGGCTGCAGACCTCGGTTTTGGATCACCCCTGCACCTCTTCAATGTCTTCGGACAGAGGTGGTTTTACATATCACCTGCAAGTCACAGCAAAGAAGATTATGGGTATTTATAGCGTCTATCAAGGACAAAAATGCTGAAAAGTACAGTGAATATTACTACAAAAAAACACATCCGTGACATTTTGGGCCGAACGAATTTTTTCCCTGTGATGCTTATGACACTTCTATGACGGTAACTATGACAAAACCAGGGGGAATCATAGATGTGGTGGGATCCTACTTCTATGATAAAAAATCATGACAGAAAATGGGCTTTTCATCCTGGGCGGGCCAGAGACGCAGCTGCATGACATTCTTTGGGTCGTCCATGACGGAAAAAACTGTGGTAGAAGCGAGGGCGAGGAAAATATGGGGGAGTTCCCGGTTACAGTGGGTGATCGGGGCCGAGTGATGCATGGATGGATTGCACGTTTCTCTTGTACACGTACGCGCGTGGGTGCGAGGCGTTGGGCTCTAACTGAACCCGAGCAAGGCATTCTCCTACTGAACCCGAGCGATTGCACTGGCTACACGTTACTGAACCCGAGTGATCGATCGATCCCTGGATGTTAACTGAACTTGATCAAGCGATTCCTTCGCTACTACTGCTAACTGAAGTCAATTGAACCTGTTGCCTCTTGATGATGAGTGAGCATTGTTGGGGGTTGGATGAAGAGGGCCCCGTGGTAGTAGAGGTTGTTGCCGCTGGATGAACAGGACCCCGATCGAGCCGGTTGGGGGTGGATGAATAGGACCCCGTGGAGGGCGGTTGAACAGTAGTCGTTGGAGGGTTGGATATATAGTAGCCCGTGGAGGGGTGGTTGAACAGTAGCCGGTGGAGGCTGGATGAACAGGAGCCCGTGGATGAACAGTAGCTGGTGGAGGCGGGAGGGAGATACCGTGGATGAACAGTTGCAAAGTGGAGGCTAGAGGAGGCCGACGGTGGATGAACAGTAGCCCGTGGAGGCTGGAGCGAGGCAGTAGACGATGGATGAACAGTAGTATGTGGAGTCTTGTTTTGTGGTACGCCACACCTTCCTGACGAAAAGGACCCCCGTTTCGACTGTAGGAGGTCAAAGAGAAGTTTGTTTCCTCCGTTTTGCGGTACGCCACACCCCTCCCAATCAACAGGACCCCGTTTCGACCGTAGGAGGTCGAAGATAAGTCTGTTTCCTCTGTTTTGCGGTACGCCACACCCCTCCCAAGCAACAGGACCCCATTTCGACTGTAGGAGGTCGAAGAGAAGTTTGTTTCCTCCGTTTTGCGGTACGCCACACCCCTCCCAATCAACAGGACCCAGTTTCAACCATAGGAGGTCGAAGATAAGTCCGTTTCCTCCGTTTTGCGGTATGCCACACCCCTCCCGGTGAACAGGATCCTGTTTCGACCATAGGCGGTCGAACAGAAGGTCGTTTCCTCCATTCTGTGGTATGCCAGGCATTGTTTCGGCTGTTCCGTCCAAGCCGGTTGGCTCCCGATGAACACAATGCATTCTGTTGCCTCTTGATGAACATGACGATGTAGTTTCTTTGTTTCAACCCAGCCGGTTGGTTGTCGATGAATAGGACGTTGTCGCTGCTCTCCGCTGCCTCTCCATGTACACGAGCCCTGGCCGCACGTATGCGCGAGTAGGCGTTCGAGACCCTGCCCGTATGTATGTATGTTGCCGTATTTTACTTTGTTGCATGTACATGTACACAATATAGATGGGATTGCATCACATGCTACATCCGCGCCTCTCCTACGACACATGCCCTTCCTTACTCGGCCACAGTTCATCACTGCAGCCTGCAGGCAGACCGATCGACCAGTATGTACGTACACATTCGCGACCAGACAGACAACCCGACATATGGTTCGACCGGGTGGGTCCCAGCTGTCAGGGAGGCAAGGAGGCACTTACTTGCATGTGAATATATAGCTGGTGGGTCCCAGCTGTCAGCGGGAGAATCATATTCTTTGCCCGAAATATGGACGCACTTCCTTGCGTGTGAAGATGTAGCTGGTGGGTCCCAGCAGTCATGGGGGAAACATTTTTTTCACGAAATATGGTGGCCCGTCCGGTGGGTCCCTGCTGTCAGGTGGAGGAATCATTATTTTGCACATAATGAGGCACTTCCTTGCTGCGACCGTGGACCCAGCTGTCAGCCTCTCCATGTACAGTACTCATTCTATGGAAGTCGTTCCTTGACCACATTGACCAAGCCACGCCAAGAGCACAAAGGCGACGGTGAGGCCTAGGAACGGGATGATGCGGAGCCGGGGAAGACGCGACAGTGGATGCCCACGCGGAGAGGAGTGCGAGGTTTGACTAGTTCGGTGCAGTGTGAGGCTGTCGTCACCGCAGAATGACAAGGGTTGTGGGTGAGTAGAGGGATGGCCTAGCCAGAGGTTGGAGTAGAGTGGGGCGGTGAAGCCCGTGTGGCAACAGAGCCGGTCACAGGAGGCAGGAGCAGGTGGCACGATCAGCGCTGATTTGGGCGGCTAGAGAAAGAAGACTAGAGATTAAAGAAGCAATACGGTCGTTGGATGGACATCAAGCTAGAATCGTTCATATTGACTAAGTTGACAAAGCCCTCCATCCGCGTCAACTTAGTAGGCCCACAAGTCAGCCTCCCACTATTGTGGGTCCCAGCTCGTAGGGTAGTATTCATTTTTTTGTGTGTAATAAGGATGCACTTCCTTGCGTGCGAAGGCCCTTCTGGTGGGTCCCAGCTGTCATGTGGAGGAATAATTATTTTGCGCGTAATAAGGAGGCACTTCCTTGCGTGCGGCCGTGGACCCAGCTGTCAGCCTCTCCATGTACAGTCCTCTTTCGATGGATGTCGTTCGTTGACCATGTTGACCACGCCGCGTCGAGAGCACCAGGGCGGTGGACGGTGGCGAGGCCTAGGAAGGTAACGACCTGGAGCCGGGGAAGACTCGGCAGTGGTTGTCCACGCGGTGGGGAATACGAGGGTTTACTGGTTCGGCTGCCGTCGCCGGAAAATAACAGGAGGTGTGGGTGAGTAGAGGAATGGCCTGGCCAGCGATGGAGTAGGGTGGGCGGTATGGCCTATGCGGCAGCACAGCCGGCCACGGGAGGCGGGAGCAGGCAGTCCCACTAGCGCTGGTTTGGGTGGCTGGAGCAAGAAGATCAGATATTGAAGAAGCAGCATGGTCGTTGGATTAACATCCCATGGTCACTGCTGCTAGGATCATTTGTGGACTAAGTTGACAAAGCCTTTCGTACACGTCAACCTAGTAGACCCACAAGTCAGCCTCCAAATCTGTCCCAAACAGTATACAACCCAAAATTTCTAGCCAGATTTAAATTAATTTAAAAACTAAACATACCTTAATTTAAATCCAATGAAATTTTACCCACACAAAAACAATAAAAATTAAAATATCATAATCCGAAAAAAAAGTATTTCGGAACTAATTGCCTGTTTGCTGTATTTTTAATTTTATAGCTCATTTATTATTACTTATAGCCTATTTCTTATTACTTATAGCCCATTTTCTGGGCAAGCCCGAATGCATCCCTCCTCGCCTTGAAAGATTTCCGGCCGAGCAGGGCGCAGAAAGCAAGTAGGCCTATGTTGGTTATTCTGGAAAAAAACAAAAATAGCTGGGCTAGCCATTTTTAGAAAGGAAAAAAACTAGGTTGGTCATGTGGTAAACATATGAAATAAAAGCCTGGGCTAGACGGGCCATAGCTCCCGCACAACCTAGTTGATACCCTTCTCCGTCCCGGAAAAAAATTACTGCGCGCGATGCTGGGCTCCGGGTGTCTGCCGCTCCTTGTGCAGTTATCTCGCTTATTGGCTACATTCACAGTGGCGTGCGACCCAGATGTCAAGGAACCATCAGGAGGAACCCTTTTTTCTTGTAATAAAGGAGGCACTTGCTTGCCTACTACCATGATCCTGGTGGGTCCGTATTGTTGTCCTCACCATGTACAATCATCTCCTTATTCCTATCGGTTGTTGACCATGTTGACAACACCAGAGGACGGCGTCGCGGCGAGCGAACCAAGGCGGAACTCTCAATTTTGTCCTCCTTCCTTCCTTGCAAAAAAATAAAAAATCAAAGACTAGAGAAGTTATACAGAACAAGCTAGTGTACCAGTAAAGAGACGTTGTTGAGTTTTAGAAAAAAGAGAGACGTGCTCCTGTAGCTGGTTCGAATCCAAACCTAGACTATGACTATATATGGTGCTATGCTACTCTACAAGTAATGAAACTGAAATATCCAACGTTCGTTTCTCCTCTTCTCTACTTACTCTGCCTAGCATCAGAAGCTCTAGCCGCAGCAACCATGTCCGCTGGCTACTCGTCCACCTGCTCTTCAGCAGGCAACAACCAGACTGTGCCAGGTCACCACCCGTACCATCGCCTGTGGGTCTCATCACACCCCTTCTGGCACACTCATCGCAGCCGGTTGCTCATTGCGACCCGCCGCCATTGGTGTGGTGCCACTGTTGCAAATCACGCAGAGTCATCTATCGCATCTCAACCACAATCCGCAACCCTGGCTGAGTCTTCTACAAATGCCCGAATCAGGGGGTAATAATATGTTTTTAAGTGTTGTTCTGCTGCTTTCAGTTGCTAATTTTTTTAATAGTTTGGTTGATGATTTTCCCATTTGATTTGTGGAGAAAAGGGAAGATTCGTGTGATTTGTATTTCTGGGAAGTTGCTGATGTGGGGGAACTATGCTGATTATTTGGTTAGCCGAGGAATCCCAATACCAGCAGGTTGGGGTGTTGGACAAGTAACTGAAGGAACGACAAAAGAGGAAGATGCAAAGCAGAAGGTTAAAGATGCAGTTCCTCTGATCATGGCCAAGCAACAGCTGCTGAACGGCCTTGACAACAATGAGGAGATGAAAGAGCTTGTAAAGATAATGGGCAAAATCGATGTGCTCTGTAGGATGATTGTCTTTTTATTTGCAGTGTATGTAGCACTCGTGATGTATTCAGTGGCTATCACATGAGCACTTTGTTGAAACTAGTAATAAATGAAACCTATTTAGCAGGCTGGGCGTAGTGTTTTGAACACCTAATGATTTCTATTAACGGAAATTGGGGGTATCCCCTTTTGCTCATAAATAAATAAATAGCAGAGGCCCTTTTCAATAAATAAATAAATTAGTAGAGGCCCTATCGGTTCAGCTTTGTTCCCATTCGAAGACGTCGAGCAAATTGCAGTCCAACAGCAAACTATGTCATCAAATACAAGTTTCACAGCCAAATATGAGTACAACTAAACAACAATCTCATCATGTTTTAGTCGTCATACAATCACCAAACAAAAATCAACATACATAATAAGTGATGTTTTCACAGCAAAATACTAAACAACAAGTTCATTAGGTTTCAGTTGTCATAGCAAACACAATTTCACATAGTAGATAAAAAAACTTCTTCTAACAGGCAAATAAGACAAAAGCAATCTAATCATCATCCGCAGCAGCAGCATCAACATCTTCGCCATGTGTATCAGTATGAATCGTAATTCCCCCCAGTGTCATCTTCTACTTCATCCTCAATGTCCTCGGACATTGGCTTCTTATTGATCAACTCTTGTATGTCCACAGCCCGACAAGCAATCTTTTCGCCAGCGTCATTGACGTGATGGTTCTCAAAGATATTAGGAACATCTATGCAATCTTCTACATCACGAGCAGTCTAAGCATCATCTTGTTGTGCAACTTCATTATACGAATTCCTCTGCTCAAACCTTTGCAATTCTCTCCAGTCATCGTTACGTGCAAACATCTAAATATATAAGAATGTGCTGCAAGTTTAGTAGATTACGATGTATAAGCTATAATACTTAGCACTTACTCGATATAAGGTAGAATCTCATGACAGTTATTGAACACATACCAAACCATTTTGTCCAAATATTTAGGTTTGTCGTCTTGTCGACTCTTCCTTGTAACTCGAATAGAACAACCGAAAACATTGATCCCGGGATTGTCTTCACCCACCTCTTTGCTAAGCTGATCAGCTGTTTCAATGTATTTTGAGCAATCAATGTAACTCCCATTGCTGCCACACGTTTGGATGCCTTGCGGCCACTCGACGCTGATGCAGCTGGCGCCGCTCTCGCTGTTGTTCAGCGTGTTGTGTGGTGGCCCTTGGGGTTAGAAGTCAACATACTAGGAGCGGCATGAGATGAGCGTCTTTTTCGGAAGGAAACTTTTTCTCTCTTACAACAAAGGAGGAAGCGTCCCGGGGCGATCGGCCAAAAGTGCCACTTTAGAGACATTGAGTTTCTCCTGATAGAAGACTCACTCTTCAAAGGCAATCGACATTTCAGGGTCATCATGAAACCCATGGTCATCGGCACGAGAGTAGCTCTCCAGCTGAGGAGCAGGGCAGCTCACCATCTCGATCCAACCCCTCCAGCTCTACTCGGACAGATTTGATATCCGGGTAAGAAATATTTGAAGGAAATATGCCCTAGAGGCAATAATAAAGTTATTATTTATTTCCTTATATCATGATAAATGTTTATTATTCATGCTAGAATTGTATTAACCGGAAACATAATACATGTGTGAATACATAGACAAACAGAGTGTCACTAGTATGCCTCTACTTGACTAGCTCGTTAATCAAAGATGGTTATGTTTCCTAACCATAGACAAAAGAGTTGTTATTTGAGTAACGAGGTCACATCATTAGTTGAATGATCTGATTGACATGACCCATTCCATTAACTTAGCACCTGATCGTTTAGTATGTTGCTATTGCTTTCTTCATGACTTATACATGTTCCTATAACTATGAGATTATGCAACTCCCGTTTGCCGGAGGAACACCTTGGGTGCTACCAAACGTCACAACGTAACTGGGTGATTATAAAGGAGCATTACAGGTGTCTCCAAAAGTAGATGTTGGGTTGGCGTATTTCGAGATTAGGATTTGTCACTCCGATTGTCGGAGAGGTATCTCTGGGCCCTCTCGGTAATGCACATCACATAAGCCTTGCAAGCACTGCAACTAATATGTTAGTTGTGAGATGATGTATTACGGAACGAGTAAAGAGACTTGCCAGTAACGAGATTGAACTAGGTATTGGATACCGACGATCGAATCTCGGGCAAGTAACATACCGATGACAAAGGGAACAACGTATGTTGTTATGCGGTCTGACCGATAAAGATCTTCGTAGAATATGTAGGAGCCAATATGGGCATCCAGGTCCCGCTATTGGTTATTGACCGGATACGTGTCTCGGTCATGTCTACATTGTTCTCGAACCCGTAGGGTCCGCACGCTTAAGGTTATGATGACAGTTATATTATGAGTTTACATGTTTTGATGAACCGAAGGAGTTCGGAGTCCCGGATGAGATCAGGTACATGACGAGGAGTCTCGAAATGGTCGAGACGTAAAGATTCATATATTGGATGATATGGTTAGGCCAAGGGGTCAAGCCCATGAGGCTTTAGATCGGTGCAAAAAGGAGTTTTGCGGAGGCCAGGGGGCCAAACGCCGGAGACCCTGGCGTCTGGCCCTGGGCCAGATGCCGAGGCCCATGGCGTCTGGGCCAGACGCCAAGGATTGTGGCGTTTGGTCCTGGAGTCCGAGTGGGACTCTTGCCTTTCGGGCAAAACTGACTTTGAGGAGGCTTTTGCTCCAAGTTTCGACCCCGGGGCTCAGCATATAAATAGAGGGGCAGGGCTAGCACAAAAGGGGACAACAAGTTGATCCACGTGATCTATTCCTTAGCCGTGTGCGGTGCCCCCTGCCACCATATACCTCGATAATACTGTAGCGGAGTTTAGGCGAAGCCCTGCTGCTGTAGTTCATCAAGATCGTCACCACGCCGTCGTGCTGACGGAACTCTTCCCCGACACTTTGCTGGATCGGAGTCCGGGGATCGTCATCGAGCTGAACGTGTGCTCGAACTCGGAGGTGCCGTAGTTTCGGTGCTTGATCGGTTGGATCGTGAAGACGTACGACTACTTCCTCTACGTCGTGTCATCGCTTCCGCAGTCGGTCTGCGTTGGGTACGTAGACAACACTCTCCCCTTGTTGCTATGCATCACATGATCTTGCGTGTGCGTAGGAAATTTTTGAAATTACTACGAAACCCAACAATATTAACATATCATCTGAACTATAGAGTGTAGTAAGACTTACCGTCTCGATGGGTTTATAGCTTGAGAAGCCCTCCTTGGGCTTCATTCGAGTGAAGTCCTGCTCCTCTCCCTTAAAGAGGTCGGCTAAGACGGCTGCCATTGCTTCCTGATTGGCGGGTCCCTTCTGTATGAAGCGGGTCGAGTCATTTTCCCCATTGTAACGCCATAGGGGGTGCACCATTTGTTGGAGGGGTTGGACGCACCGAGCAATGGCCATGGCCATTACATCGATAATGGTTAACCCGTTGTGGGATAACCACCTTACTTGAGCGGCTAGGCATGATACTTTGGCACTTTCCTTTTGGGAAGGACTCTTCGGTCGCCAGTTAAACCACTTCTTCGGAGAAACAAGGGATAATTCGGGCAACCCCCTCCGGGTGAGATCGAATAGGGGGGCGTCCTTAATATAGAACCACTCTTAGGTCCACTCCTCAACATACTTCTTGGGAGTCCCTACCGGATACCCTGTTCTAGCAATACGTGATACTTTGGCTCCACGGACCTCCTGAATTGCCCCTCCTCGGTTGCGGGGGACAAGACAGAAGAATTTCCTCCACAACTCGAAGTGTGCCTCACAGCCCAGGAACATCTCGCACAGGGTGTCATAACTCGAGATGTGTAGGATTGATCCCAGGGTGAGATGCTGGAGTTGGATCCCGTAAAATTCTAGTAAACCCCTCAGAAATTGTTGAATGGGGAAGCCTAGACCCCTTAAGAGAAAGGGCATGAAACATACCCTTTCTTCCCTATGCGGGGCGGGGAAGTTTTCTGCAAAAGCCTCACCATTTGCAGAAATCAATCCGGGGCAGGTGGATGCAAGATCTGATGCGGGTAGGTACCCCTGCATCTCGAGGTTGCTCAGCCTCATTCGATAAACGGAACAGCTCGCCCAGTAACCCGGGAGGGGGCTGTGAGGGTGCTAAGAGGAGCTTGGAGCGCTCGCCATTGTTCAAGGCTTGCTTAGCTCTGGCTTTGGGGTGATTCGGGAACAGATGCGACAACTTTCGCAGCTTTGGGCCCGTTAAATAGATGTTTCTCCCAGGCCCGCAAGGGGCATTTCTGTAAAAGGCTGTTGGGCCATTTGTTTTCATCGGGCGCACAGAAATCGAGGGATGTCATTAATTCTGAATAAACAAGACGATGCGACAAGCCCCGCAAATCCTCACTAACCAAAGTGTTGAGGGTGGCCGAGCTATCATCAGCCGGATATAGGAGACCGGAGGAAATCGCCCCTCAAGCTGAAGATTTCAAGAAGCACGGAACTAATGGAAATTATCGACCTCGACGTTGGAGTCTAGTTCGGGGGCTACTATGGGTGTCCTGGACTAAGGGCTCCTCGGGCTACCGGCCTATTTCTCATAGGCCGAACTAGTGGACTCCTTGTTGTTCGTCAGGGAAAGACCAGACTTCGGACGATCCCGTGCTCGAGAAGGAAACCTCCGGAGACTTGACATATCCTCCAAGTCTTGCTTAGTGTGACTTGCGTGTTTATCCCTTGTTGGTAACCGACATGTGTAACCCTATGCACCCCTGGTGTATATATAAACTAGAGGGTTTGGTCCGTAGAGGCTAGAACCATCATCCTACTCCTCTAGGGTTTTGTTCATCCGATCTCATGGTAGATCAACTCTGTAATCATCATACAAACACATCAATACAATCAAGAGGGCCCGAACCTGGGGAAATACTGTCTCTGCGTTCCTTGTTATCCATCGATCAAAGATCTACAACTCGGGACCCCCTACATGAGATTTGCCGGTTTTGACACCAACACCAGGTGATGGATCGGGCCACAAAGCAGTGGTGACATCGTCACAAGAAATAGATGATTAGATGATCGTTTCTCCTAATTTATAATGCATGTAATTGTATACTTTGGTGTGTGCGAATCTTTTGTAAAGTCACTTATGTAATTGGATGTTCAATTTTGGTTATATATGTTGTTCTTCTGTAGACACAGCAAATCACATCGCACACGGACTAAACTAGCGAACCCGTCGGTGATGATTTCATCAATCGCTGACAATTGTATCCCAGCAAGCGTTTGCCCACAACACACACGCCTTATTAGCAAGAATCATCTATGTTGTAATCAGTCTTCTCACACATTTCTGATTAATGACCTATTTGCCTCTATCACACACATCTTGTTAAGTTGAACCATTTCTGTTGTTTTGGCTCATCACAAACAGTTCATGCGAGTGAACTATATGCCCTATGTCGCACACTCCTTCATCTGGCTAACCATTTCTTTTGTTTTCGCTCACACAAACAGTTCAACCGACTGAACTGTATGTCATCTATTGCACACACCTTGATCTGGCCGACCATTTTTGTTGTGTTGCCTAATCAAAATTAGTTCATCCGATTGAATTGTATGTCGTCTATCACACACACCTTGATATGGTTGACCATTTCTGTGTTTTGGCTCCGCAAACAGTTCCTACGAATCAACTATATGCCATGTATTGCACATGCAACTCTAATCTAAATTGTGTTTGATGACTCCACCATCACAAACAATTCGTATTATTGGGGATGGGTTTATTATGACACTATTTGTGATTATTGCATCGCACACAATTTTTTTGAAGGGTCTCTGATTGTAGTGTCGCGTTAGCAACATCTTGTCGTAGCCTATTGTAGGGCGAGCCACCTCGAGGGGGGGGAGGGGCAGCGAGTGATGAAGCTAAATCCGGTAGATCTCGAGTAGGAGGTCCTAATGAGCTGGTGATCTTGGCTAGATGGTAATAGGACAAAGAAGAAACATGGTATTTACCCATGTTCGGGCCCTCTCGAAGAGGTACTATCATATATCCTTCTTGTATTGTATTGATTATGGATGAGGGTACAAAGTACAGGTTGATCTACCTCGAGATCGTATGTGTAAATGAATCTCTCTCCGGGGGCACCTAGTGTTAGGTTGGTTACATCAGGGGATAAACTTGTCGAGGATTACATGCACCAAGTCATCGAAAGATTCCATCTTGAGAACACCGTGGGGCCTGACAAACATGGCTCACTGGTTGATAGTATGGGGATCCTTGGACCAACCCATGCTTGGGAGCCGTGTGCTTAGCACCCACTTATTCAGGACACCATCAGTAGCCCCTGAACTGGTCTTGAAGCCGAGGAAATTGCTTTGACTCTTCCGAGTTGTTCCTTCATATTCAGTCTTCGGCTTTGTAGGCGGGTTTGACAAACCTGATATTCTTGTCTTCAGAGGCAGCCTCGTCACTGAGAATATGCTCAGATCTGAGGTTTGTGTACCGAGGTGGATACCTTAAGAGCTAAGAAAGCTCCCACCAAGGACCAAATGTAGGCCCCACCCAGGTGGTTTTATACACACGCTAGCCAACCGGGGCCACCCTTATCGTGCCAACAAACCAGTTCTAATGGGCCTCGTGTTTCACTTTAGCAGCATCATTAATATATTTCCTCGAATTTCATGCGCACGATGCCTAGGAAACACACGGATTTACTATTGTAGGACTCAAACGTCCCATCATCCCATGACCAATCATTTCCATGGAAAGTTAAGGGAAATAGGAAAAAAAATTACATCCCTTCCATCTTCTTCTTCCCTGCGCACAACTCGTCTGCCTTCACAACTCCAACATTGTTTCAAGAGCTCAAGGCCATGGAGAACGATGCAAGTTCACCCACTCGCCCTACTGGTCCCCTAGATGGGGACTGGAAGAGTTGTTTAGTGTCTCAAGGGGAGCTGAATCGTCTCTCCACCTCTAGATATCTCCTAGCGTCGGAACTCGCACAGGTTCGTCCGAGATTAGTTAATCTAGACGGTGATGTTCTTGAAGATAACTTCCCCACACCATTTCCCAATGAGCGAGCATGCTTTGTTCTATTTCTCCTTAGAGGCCTAGGCTTTACCAGCCACCCCTTTCTCAGGGGTCTTCTACACTTCTACAAGATCCAGCTCCACCACCTTATGCCTGGCTCCATCATCCACATTGCCTGATTTGCCACTTTATGTGAAGTCTTGCTCAGGTGTGAGGCACACTTCGGCTTGTAATGTAGATAATTATGCATGGTCCCTCGTTCCCGAGATGGTAGTCTTTTTTAATGTGGCGGAGCCGAGGTATATAGAATTGCGAGGTCCGACTACCTCATCGGCACCCCTAGAGCAAACATCAAACTCTGCCAAGGGGAGTGGTTTTATATTTCTGACATACCACTCTAGGATCCTAATCGGAAAGGACTTCCTCCCTTCTCACTTCCTCCACCAACTAAGTGGTACAACTTGCGTCCGAGGACCCAGGCCCGAGATCTGGGCTCAGACGTGGCTAGGTGAGTGTCGGTGTCAAAACCGGCAGATCTCGGGTAGGGGGTCCCGAACTGTGTGTCTGAGGATCGAAGGTAATAAGGAGGCATGGGACACGATGTTTACCCAGGTTCAGACCCTCTTAATAGAGGTAATACCCAACTTCCAGCTTGATTGACTTTGATGAGTATAGGGTTTACAAGAGCTGATCTACCTCGAGATCGTAATGGCTAAACCCTATATGTCTAGCCTGTATGATTGTGTTTCCCCCTAAAGACTAAACCATCCGGTTTATATAGGCACCGGAGGGGACTAGGGTGTGTACTAAGTCGGTTTACAGAGGAAAGAAACTACACATCCGAACGCCAAGCTTGCCATCCATGCAAAGGAGACTCCCATCCGGACACGGGAGAAGGCCTTCAGTTCGACCTGACCATTTGACTGAGGGTGATATACAGAGGCGTAATCGAGCTTGATGCCCAAATTAGTGCACCAGGTTTCACCTCATCGGCCGTAAAATTAGAGTCATTGTCAGTAATAATACTGTGCGGGGCACCATAACGGTGTACCACACCGGATATGAAGTCCATAACTGGTCCGGCTTCGGCCATTTTGACTGGTTTGGCCTCTATCCATTTAGTGAACTTGTCAACCATGACCGGTAAGTATTTCTTATTATGGCTTCCCCCTTTAAGGGGTCCGACCATGTCTAGCCCCCAAACCGCAAAATGCCAAGTAATGGGGATTGTTCGTAAGGTTGTGGGCGGCATATGGCTTTGATTGGCGAAAAGCTGACATCCAACACTGGGTTGTACGAGGTCCTGTGTGTCTGCTCGGGCCATGGGCCAAAGAAACCCGTAGGAAAGGCCTTACTTACAAGGGCCCGAGCTGCGGCGTGATGGCCACCAAGACCGGGTGTATTTCGGCCAAGAGTTGTCGTCCTTCTTCTTCGGAGATACACCTTTGGAGTACTCCGGTGGTACTTTTCTTGTACAGTCCCCCTTGATGGACTTTGTAAGCCTTTGAGCGTCGAACAATGTGACGGGCCTCCGTCTGATCATCAGGGAGCTCGTTACTAGTAAGGTAGGCGAGGGAAGGTTCGGTCCATGGGGCGATTACAACCATGATTTCATGGGCCGATGGTGTTATCTCGGTGCCCGAACCCCCAATGATATCGGAGCTGTGTTCGGAATCCGGGGGTATGGTCGGCTCTAGAACAATGTTGCCACTACCATCCTGCCACACTATGGATGGATTGAAGAGCCTCTCTACGAAGGTGTTAGGTGGGACGGGTTCGCATTTAGCGCCCATGAGGGCAAGTATGTCCGCCGCTTGATTACTCTCTCGAGCCACATGATGAAACTCGAGCCCTTCAAACCGAGCTGAAATTTTGAGTGCGGCATTACAATAAGCCGCCATCTTTGAATCTTTTGTGTCAAACTCTCCATTTATCTGAGATATTGTGAGGTTTGAATTCCTGCGCACTTCAAGGCATTGTATGCCCATGGAGACGGCCATCCGGAGACCATGCAATAAGGCCTCGTATTCGGCTGCATTGTTAGAGTCTGTGTACAGTATTTGGAGCACATAACGGATTGTGTCTCCTGTGGGGGATGTCAAGACGACACCAGCCCCTAATCCGGCTAACATTTTAGAGCCGTCGAAGTTCATCACCTAGTTGGAATATGTGTCGTATTCTTTAGGGATTTCAGCCTCTGTCCATTCGGTGACGAAGTCAGCCAACGCCTGAGATTTAATAGCTCGGCGTGGATTGTAAATTATTTCAAATGGTAAGAGCTCAATGGCCCATTTGGCAATCCAGCCGATGGCGTCCCGATTGTTTATAACATCGTTAAGTGGTACTTTGGAAGCAACCATGATGGAGCACTCTTGATAGTAGTGTCGTAGCTTGCGGGATGCCATGAAGACCGTATATGCTATCTTTTGATAATGTGGGTATCGGTATTTACATGGTGTAAGGACCGTTGATTCATAATATACTGGTTTTTGAAGTGGGAATTTGTGTCCCTCCTCATCCTATTCGATGATGAGCGTCGCACTCACTACTTGGTGAGTTGCAGATATATAGAGCAACATCGGTTCGCCGATGTTTGGTGCGGCCAGGATTGGGTTGCTCGCTAACAGAGCCATTATTTCCTCCAGTCCGGCTGTGGTAGCGTCTGTCCACACGAAGTTGTCAGTGCGGCATAGCAAACGATATAATGGAAACGCCTTTTCCCCTAATCTGGAGATAAAATGGCTTAAAGCTGCCATGCACCCAGCTAATTTTTAGACCTGCTTGAGGTCTATTGGTGTTGCCAACTGCGACAAGGCTCGGAATTTAGTGGGGTTTGCTTTGATTCCTCTATTGGAGATGATGAACCCAAGCAATTTTCCGGCTGGAACGCCGAAAACACATTTTTCCAGATTGAGTTGTATGTCATATGTTCGGAGGTTGTCGAATGTAAGGCATAAGTCATCCACCAATGAATCGACATGTTTGGTCTTGATGACTACGTCATCTACATATGCTTCCATAATTTTGTCGATCTGTTTTTCCAGGCATGTTTGAATCATGCGTTGGTAAGTTGCGCCGGCATTCTTGAGCCCGAAAGGCATAGTATTGAAGCAGAAGGGCCCGTACGGAGTGATGAATGTCGTTGCGTCCTAGTCGGATTCTTTCATCTTAATTTGATGATATCCGGAATATGCGTCGAGGAAGCACAACGAATCGTGCCTTGCGGTTGCGTCAATAATCTGGTCGATTCGAGGTAGTGGGAAGGGGTCCTTAGGGCAAGCCTTGTTAAGGTCTTTGAAATCGACACACAAGCACCAGGATTTATCCTTCTTAGGTACCATGACCAGGTTTGCTAGCCAGTCCAGATGTTTAATCTCTCTAATAAACCCGTCTTCGAGTAGCTTGGCTAGGTCCTCCCCCGTAGCCTGTTGTTTGGGTTTGGATAATCGGTGCAGAGTTTGTTTGACTGGTTTGTATCCTTTCAATATGTTGAGACTATGCTTAGCTAGTCTTCATGGGATACCTGGCATGTCCAAAGGGTACCAGGAAAAAATGTCCCAGTTCTCACGCAGGAATGCGTGTAATGTGGCATCCACCATTGGATCCAGCTGGGCCCCAATGGAAGCTGTTTTATTGGGATCCGTCGAGTGGACTTGAAATTTGACTATTTCGTCTGCCGGCTTAAAGGAGGTAGACTTCGATCTCTTATCGAGGATTACATTGTCCCTGTCTACCATGGAACGTAGAGTGGTCAATTCCTCGGCTACGAGGGCCTCGGATAATGCCTCAAGTTCTAGAGAGGCAGTTTTGTTTTCGGTGCATAGTGCTATGTTCGGATCACTTGCGATAGTGATAATTCCATTTGGCCCGGGCATTTTGAGCTTCATATACCCGTAATGGGGTATGGCTTGGAAGCGCGTGAATGCATCTCGCCCCAGCAAAGCATGATACCCGTTGTTGAATGGTGCCACATGGAAGAGTAACTCTTCGGACCTATAGTTCTCCGTCATGCCAAATACCACATCGAGTTTGATTTTTCCCGCGCATCTGGCTTCTTGACCGGGGATAATACCGTGAAAGGTTGTGTTACTTTCCTCAATGCGACTCATGTCCATTTGCATTTATTGAGTGTGTCCTTGTAAATGAGGTTTAGTCCGTTGCCGCTGTCCATGAGCACTTTAGTGAGCCAAAATCCATCTACGATTGGGTTTAGGACCAAAGCGGCTGGTGCTCAGATTGAGCGGGCTCTTGGTTCGTCATCGTCATTAAAAGTGATCGCTGTGTCGTTCCAAGGATTTACTGCTGCCACGTGGCAGACTTCGGCGAGGTCGCGGAGTGCTCTCTTGCGCCGATTATTCAAAGAAAAGGTCTCGAAGACCGTGAATACTTCGGGATCATTGTCCTCTGAAGAATAGTTCTTTGGAGTGTTGTTAGTGAGGAGGCCCTCGCCGCTTTTGACCACCTGTCGTAGTATCCAACATGCCCGAAGGCTATGTGTTGGTTCGCTATCCGGCGTCATGTGAATTTTGCAGGGTTTGTCTAGCCATTCCTCGAGGATAGTTTTATGTCCTATAATGGGTTTAATTTTCTTGTCCATCGGATGATGTTTGGGTGCTCCGCGGGGGTGCATCCTCTTTGCCCGTCCAGGGGATGGCCTAAAGGCATGTGGTTCCAGCGCGTTGTCTGGGTTTTCCAAGCGCTTTCCATTGCGTAGTACTTGTGTACTATGTGTACCAAATCAGCAAAGTGCAATACACGACGGCTGTTGAGGGCATTAAGGATTCCCTCTTCCGTGCAATTGTTGCAAAATATCAAGATCGCGTCCTCGTCACAGCAATCCTTGATTTTGTTTTTAACAAGCAGGAATCTAGCCTAAAAGTGGTGGACTGTTTCCTGAGGCTGCTGCCGCACATACATTAAGTCGCATATGTCCAGAGGACCGGAGTTGCTTGGGGAATATTGCTTGTGGTGGGTGGGTGGGATCGAATCCGAACCCTGACCCACTGAGAAGTCCGGATTTTGAAGAATTTCCGAGGTTACAGGCCTGGGCTCCGGAGCATCCGGTTTGTTCTTAGGTTCAGTGCCAAATTCAATGTTCTGAGGACAGGAAGTGTCTTCCATAGGAGGGAAGTCCGGTTCTCCGGATTCGGAAACCCGAACATACTTTGTTCTCAATGTAGGAGAAGATTCATTGTCAGCTTGTTCCTCCATGATTGCCACATGATGGGTGATCCACGGAGATCTGATTTTTCTCTAATCGGGTTTAAGCCCAATCCGATCATAGTCGGTTGCGACCCCCAGGGCGGTGATGCGATCTAGCAGTTCGTTTAAGGTCGATACATCTGCCGGATCCATATTGACGTGGTATTTAGGGCCGACATAGAGGCGATTTTTGGCGATGAGTTGGGCTGCTTCAGGCTTAACAGTCGGGCGAGCGCCCATGAGGAAGCTACCGAGCCGGGGGGTTTGCCCTAAAGCTAGGGCTTCTCCGGAAGTGATGCTGTCTTTGATCACAAGGCGAGTGTGACGCCCTCGATTCAATCGTACACTAATCATACACGCAAATGTGTACGATCAAGATCAAGGACTCACGGGCAGATATCACAACACAACTCCAGACACAAATTAAAATAATACAAACCTTATATTACAAGCCAGGGGCCTCGAGGGCTCGAATACATCAGCTTGAATACAAACGAGTCAGCGGAAGCAACAATATCTGAGTACAGAAATAAGTTAAACAAGTTTGCCTTAAGAAGGCTAGCACAAAAACAACATGATCAAAAAGGCAAGGCCTCCTGCCTGGGAGCCTCCTAACTACTCCTAGTCGGCGGCGGCCTCCACGTAGTAGTACGCACCCTCAGGGTTGTAGTAGTCATCGGTGGTGTCATCTGGCTCCTGAACTCCACCATCTGGTTGCAACAACCAGGAAGAAGAAAGAAGGGGATAAGGGGTAGTGTCGGTGTCAAAACCGGCGGATCTCGGGTAGGGGGTCCTGACCAGTGCGTGTAGGCGGATGGTAACAGGAGACAAGGGACACGATGTTTTACCCAGGTTCGGGCCCTCTTGATGGAGGTAAAACCCTACGTCATGCTTGATTAATATTGATGATGTGTGTTACAAGAGTGGATCTACCACGAGATCAAGGAGGCTAAACCCTAGAAGCTAGCCTATGGTATGATTGTTGTTCGTCCTATGGACTAAAGCCATCCGGTTTATATAGACACCGGAGAGGGCTAGGGTTACACAAAGTCGGTTACAAAGGTAGGAGATCTACATATCCGTATCGCCAAGCTTGCCTTCCACGCCAAGGAAAGTCCCATCCGGACATGGGACGAAGTCTTCAGTCTTGTATCTTCATAGTCTTGGAGTCCGGCCGATGATGATAGTTCGGCTATCCAGACACCCCCTAGTCCGGGACTCCCTCAGTAGCCCCCGAACCAGGCTTCAGCGACGACGAGTCTGGCGCGTATATTGTCTTTGGTGTTGCAAGGCGGGTTCTCCTTCAAACTTCATGTTCCTGTCGAATAGTGTTCGGCTTCCTTATAAATGTTGCGCTCCTTGGCTTCTGCGCCCAATAATGGCCTTCTTCCACGTGTCGTACGAATGCGAAAAGCTAGGGTATTTTTACATTTTACCCCCTAGCCGTGCGAACGAGCCGCCTATAAGAGAGGCGAGGATCTAGATCCAGCTCACTCCATCCTCCACTCGCAAGTTCTCAGCGAAGCGCTTCTGACAAAAATCCATTCCATCATGGATAGTCGACGCGGCTCCTCCTCTCGCGCTCCCAGCCCTAAGCCAGGAGATTGGGGGAGATGCTCAGTTCCACACAGCGAGCTAGTGGCGCTCCAAACCGAGGGATATCTTCCCCCAGCTTTCATGGTTCCGGTTCGAGCCAGACTGGCCACCTTCAAGGGTGGAAAGCAGGCAGAGAGCGTCCCCAACCCTTCCAGAGGAGAGCGGGTATGCTTCATCCCTTATCTAATAAGAGGGCTCGGATTTCCCATACATCCGTTTCTCCGGGGGCTCCTGGAGTTCTACGGACTCCAGCTTCACCACCTCACACCTGCCTCCTTTTTGCACATCGCGGGCTTTGTAGCTCTTTGCGAGCTGTTCTTGGGCATCGAGCCCCATTTTGCGTTGTGGAAGAGATTGTTTTGCCTTGTACCCCGTTCTCATGAGGGGTCGATATATCAAGTGGGCGGAGCCGAAATATGGCGTATCGCCGGGACCGGATATCTATCTGGCACCCCGAAGAAGGCGTCCGAAGACTGGCCTTCGAAATGGTTCTACATGGAGGACGCCCCTCTGCCGGATCTAGTTCGGATCGGCCTTCCGGAGTTCAGTAATGCTCCCTTGAAGAAACGCCTGAGTTGGCGCCCGCGGAGCCCTCAACGGGAGGATGATAGCAGCGTCCATTATCTGATGGGCCGGATCAGGTTACTCGCCCACTCCGGATTGACCATGATTGGAATCATGGCCACGTGCATTATGCGAGGGGTGTAGCCACTCCAATATAGGGGCCATCCTATGTGGGATTTCAATGGGGAAGACGATGCCACCCGTCACGGCCGCAAAGGGCCGAGCTCGGCAGCCGATCTGGCAAAGATCCTGTCCGGCTTGTACAAGGGGGAGGAGGAGGACTTTCTCCGCATGAATCCATTGAACGGATTCTCCATGAACAACCCTCGGAGCTGGGTAAGCGGATGTTTATCTACCCAATCCATACTTCCAAAGTCAAGTATTTTACTTTGTGATTTCGGCGCAGGAGCTGCGCCGGGACGTGGAGGGCATATGAAGCCTAACACCACAGCCCGAGGATCCGGAACGATCCCTTGATCCGACCTCCGAAGAGGATCCGGACATAAAGGTGGAGCTCATTGACGGTGTGTTCCACCAACTTAGCATGGACAATGCCCTAGTCGCCATTACGGCTGACTACCCCGGTTTGATTCCGGCCTCCCAGGTGACTACGACCGAGGTCTTGACACCATCTTTTGATCCATGCTCAATTCTGACCATCCTATACTGATGGTGCATCGTAGGAGGTGCCTTTAAGGCGGGAAGCCAAACCTGCGGCGGCTGACCAGCAAGGGTCAGTTCGGCCTAGCAGGCGGAAGAGGAGCGCGACGCAAATCGAAACGTCGCCGCAACGGTACGGCGCACCGTTGTTTTTAAGGGAAGGATCTCTATGAGGTATATTAACGCTCATAACTTTTTCCAGGAGAAAGAGCGCTTGCCGGACAGTGTCCGGAGAGGTTGCTAATCAAGCCTCCGCCAGCCATGCTCCATCGCGTGGTCCGGAAGTGGAGGCGAACACAGGGCAAGAGCCGGATGCTCCTCCGATGGAGGATGCCGACAGGATGTCCGCCACCCGGTCTGAGGTGGAGAGCGCCATGAATCACAGGCGTCGCCGGACAGTTCTTCGTGACACGTGTTTCTCCCCGGAGGCGTTGAATGCCTTTGATGCGGGAAACACGCACCTCCGTGCTGCTCAAGATGGTTTAACCAGAGCCACGGAGCAGTATGTGAAGGACATATGGGTAAGTAATTTTAATAGTTATATATGCTAGTAGCCCCCGAGACTTAAAATAGTTAAAATAACTGATTTAAGGATCACTTATTATGCAGGATCTTACGGAGAAGAATACCCACCTGTCCCAGGAGCTCCAAGAGTGCAAGGCCCAACTTGAGGCCGCACTAGCCACCACAGGGGAAGCAACAGAGACCCCCGCTGGTAATACGTACTTCGAAAAGATAAGTAGTTAACAAAGTGCGGCGTGTGCGTAAATCTGACAATAATATTGCAGAGGGCGCCAGACTAGATCCGGACAAGCAACAGCTACTGCGTCAGCTAAAGGCCGGCGAGAGGGTGCTTATGAAGGTGCAGCAGGAGAGAAACAAGCTCCAAGATGCCCACACCCAGCTAGGAGAAGAGCTGAAAGGTGTTCAGGCCCAGCTATCTGGCTCCGTGAAGGAGAATCAGCGGCTTCGTCGCGGCATTTATAGTAAGTGCTTGAGCAAATTCTTTTGAAAAGAAGAATTCGGCGAGGAAGTCGATTGACAGAAATGTGTCTTTAGGTGTGCTCATAGGTCGCCCTGCGGAGGAAATGCCTGGTTCAACTGGTGACCAACTTCCCGAGCTGGTTCAACTACTCGAACGTGTTCGGCAGGCGATGAGTGGCGTCGTTCAGGCTTTATGGCCTTCCGTCTCCCTACCCGAGGGCCTTGGAGAGCTTGCTGAGAAGCTTCAGGGAGCACGACGACACCTCCGTCTGTGGAAAATATCGGCCTGCCATCAAGGCGCCAGGGAGGCCTGGGCCATGGTGAAGACGCGGTATCCGAAGGCTGACCCAAACCACATGGCCGAGGTCGGACCTGCAGGGCCTGATGGGAAGGAGATCCCTGTGAGCTTGATGTACGGCCAAGTAGAACTGGCCGCGAAATATTCCCAACAGGACTGTAAATTAGACAGCCTGTTGGATGGGATTGAAGAGGAGTACAATCAGTCAGTTTGACGATGTAATTTGAAATGACATGTAAAATGCCTTCTAGCCGGATTGTAGATCGTTTGTCTTTGCGGACCTTTTCGCTTCTACCTCCGGACCCAACAGTCCGGAGTGTATCCGAATACCCTTACGGTTATAGAAGAACCGGGGCATGCGTGGAGACAAGGCATCAGGGTCATAATTGCTTTATCAGACAAGTGCCCAACTAGCTATGTTATATTACATGGTTAGTAAGAAACATCTTCCAGGGAGAATAGTTCTGTTAAGGGTTCCTTTCCCTAGGAGGCATGCCCTAAAGTGCATGTCCGGACTGCGAAAATAGCAGAAAAAGCATCTGGGGGCAAATAAATAAGTAAGTAATAAATCATCTTTCAAGTCACCGACCGAATATTCTCTTAAGAACGCTAGCTTTCGGCTTCACCCAGTCTGAGGTACACATCCGGCTGACCCGGCAGTAACAATCGCAGAGGTGCTCCCTTTACCTCCTAGCCGAACAATCGGGAACGTAGGGGTAAGCACAGGAGCAAGGCAACCCAGCTTGGCCAAAACTTAAGTCATATCGATGCATATAATGGTGAATAAAAGGTACATGCGGAAGTATGACACATGTGTTGGGCATGAAGCCTGTATGAATAAGCTTCTGTTAAGGAAGCCCCCAGGTATAATGAGTGCTAGGAGCACATCGAGTGTGTGCGAACAATGCGCAAATCAGCCTATCAAAGGTATTGAAGAAAAAAGTGGGAAGAAGCAGGGGGACAAGAGATAGTGAAAATATAAAAAGGTGGACGGAGGAGTGAGACGAACTCTGAGTCCGGCGTTAGGCATAGAATCTTCGGAGACGGGCTGCGTTCCATGGGTTCGGCTCGAGTTGGTTGTCAGATGCGTTACGTAGACGGTATGCTCCGCTGGTCAGGACTTGGTCGATGATGAAGGGACCTTCCCACTTGGGCTTAAGTTTGTCCTTTTTCTTGTCCGGCAGGCGTAGAACAAGTTCGCCAACATTGTAAGCTTTGGCCCGTACTTCTCTGCTTTGATATCTTCGAGCCTGTTGTTGATAAAATGTGGAACGAGCTTTTGCCACGTCCCGCTCTTCCTCTAAGGCGTCCAAACTGTCCTGCCGATCCAGCTCGGCTTCTCTTTCTTCGTACATGCGCACGCGAGGTGAGTCATGAATTATATCGCAGGACAGAACTGCCTCTGCGCCGTACACCATAAAAAATGGTGTGAATCCGGTAGTTCAGTTTGGCGTGGTCCGCAGCCCCCAGAGTACGGAGTCGAGCTTCTCTACCTAGTGCGTGTTAGATTCCTTGAGGGACCGCACTAGTCGGGGTTTGATGCCGCTCATGATTAGACCATTTGCTCGTTCGACTTGACCGTTAGTTTAAGGGTGATAGACTGAAGCGTAGTCGAGCTTGATGCCCATGTTTTTGCACCAGAGTTTAACCTCGTCGGCCGTGAAATTCGTGCCGTTATCAGTGATGATGCTGTGGGGGACGCCAAAACGGTGTACTACCCCGGATATGAAGTCTATCACAGGTCCGGATTCTGCCGTTTTAACCGGCTTGGCTTCAATCCATTTGGTGAATTTGTCCACCATGACCAATAAGTATTTGCGCTTGTGGGTTCCCCCTTTAAGGGGTCCAACCATGTCAAGCCCCCAGACCGCGAACGGCCAGGTGATGGGTATAGTTTTGAGGGCGGTGGGTGGCATGTGGCTCTGATTAGCAAAGAGCTGGCAACCGACGCATTGTTGGACTAAGTCCTGAGCATCTGCCCGGGCTGTTGGCCAGTAAAATCCTGTACGGAAGGCCTTGCCTACAAGGGCCCGGGCTGCGGCGTGGTGCCCGCTGAGTCCGGCGTGAATTTCAGCCAGGAGATTTCGCCCCTCCTCTTCGGAGATACACCTTTGAAGGACTCCGGTTATGCTTTTCTTATAAAGTTCTCCCTCATGGACCTTGTAGGCTTTAGATCGCCGAACTATGCAGCGGGCCTTGTTTTGGTCTTCGGGAAGTTCCTGCCTAATTAAGTAGGCTAGGAATGGTTCCGTCCACGGGGCAATTACTGCCATATTTCGTGGGCTGAAGGTGTTATTTCATTGGCTGAGCCGCCGATCGTGTCAGAATTGTCTAAGTAAGGTGATGCAGTTGTCTCCAGATTGTTTTCCGGACTCCTCTTCCCATAATACGGATGGCTTAAAGAGCCGTTCCAAGAAGATGTTTGGAGGGACGGCGTCACGTTTTGCGCCGATGCGTGCTAACACGTCTGCTGCCTGGTTATTATCCCAGGCTACGTGATGGAATTCGAGTCCTTCGAACCGAGCTGACATTTTTAGGACGGCGTTGCGGTAAGCTGCCATTTTCGGATCTTTGGCATCAAAGTCTCCATTTACTTGGGATATTGCGAGGTTTGAATCCCTGCGCACCTCTAGGCGTTGAATGCCAATGGAGATTGCCATCCGGAGGCCGTGTAGAAGGGCCTCGTATTCGGCTGCATTGTTGGAGTCCATGTACATTATTTGAAGTACGTATTGGACTGTGTCTCCAGTTGGGGACGTCAAGACGATGCCAGCCCCCAAGCCAGCCAACATTTTGGATCCATCGAAAGGCATGATCCAATTGGAGTACGCGTCGTACTCTTTAGGGAGTTCGGCTTTGGTCCATTCGGCGACGAAGTCAGCCAGGACTTGCGACTTTATAGCTCGCCGTGGTTTGTAGGTTATGTCAAATGGTAAGAGCTCGATGGCCCATTTTGCAATCCTGCCCATTGCGTCGCGATTGTTTATAATATCGTTGAGAGGTACTTCGGAGGCCACCGTTATGGAACACTCTTGAAAGTAGTGTCGCAGCTTCCGGGATGCCATGAACACCGCATACGCTATCTTTTGATAATGTGGGTACCGGGACTTGCATGGAGTTAAGACAGTGGATACGTAGTACACTGGCTTTTGAAGAGGGAATCTGTGCCCTTCAGTTTCTCGTTCGAGCACGAGTACCGCGCTGACAACTTGATGTGTTGCTGCGATATATAATAACATAGGTTCGCCCAGGTTGGGCGCGGCCAGGACCGGATTTGTTGCCAGTATGGCCTTGATTTCTTCGAGTCCGGCCGTGGCGGCATCCGTCCATTCGAAGTGTTCGGTGCGCCGGGGGAGGCGATAGAGGGGCAGAGCCTTTTCTCCCAAACGGGAGATGAAGCGGCTTAGAGCCGCTACGCACCCAGTTAGTTTTTGTATTTGCTTGAGGTCTTTTGGGATATCCAATTGTGGCAGAGCTCGGATCTTGGCTGGGTTTGCTTCAATTCCTCTACCGGATACAATGAAGCCCAAAAGCTTTCCGGCTGGTACTCCGAAGACACACTTTTCCGGGTTGAGCTTAATGTCATATGCTTGGAGGTTGTCAAATGTCACCCTCAAGTCGTCTACTAGAGTTTCGACGTGTTTGGTCTTGACGACCACATCGTCTACGTATGCCTCTACTGTTTTGCCTATCTGGTTAGCCAGACATGTCTGAATCATGCGCTGATATGTTGCGCCGGCGTTTTTGAGTCCGAAGGGCATTGTGTTGAAGCAGAATGGCCCATATGGAGTAATGAATTCCGTTGCGGCCTGGTCTTCTTCCGCCATCTTGATTTGATGGTATCCGGAGTATGCATCGAGGAAGCACAATGAATCGCGCCCTGCAGTAGCATCGATGATTTGGTCGATGCGAGGGAGAGGGAAAGGGTCCTTTGGACAGGCCTTGTTAAGGTCTTTGAAATCGATGCAGAGGCCAGGATTTGTCCTTTTTTGGTACCATTACCAGGTTGGCTAGCCAGTCCGGATGTTTGATATCTCTGATGAATCTGGCTTCTAAGAGTTTGGCTAGCTCCTCTCCCATTGCTTGTCTTTTGGGTTCGGAAATTCGCCCAAGAGCTTGTTTGACTAGCTTGAATCCTTTTAGGATATTTAGGCTGTGCTCTGCCAGCCTGCGTGGGATTCCTGGCATGTCTGAAGGGTGTCAGGCAAAAATGTCCCAATTTTCCCGAAGGAATTCTCATAGTGTGGCTTCTACATCAGGATTTAATTGTGCCCCAATGGATGCCGTCTTTGTGGGGTCCGTTGGATGGACCTGAAATTTGACTATTTTGTCTGCTGGATTAAAAGAGGTAGACTTGGACCTCTTATCGAGTATAACATCGTCCCTATCCACCATGGAGCGCAGCGCAGTTAATTCCTCTGTCGCCAGGGCTTCGGATAATGCCTCTAGGGCTAGTGCGGCTGTCTTATTTTCAGCGCGGAGTGTTGTATCTGGATCACTGGCGAGAGTGATTATTCCATTGGGTCCATGCATTTTGAGCTTCATGTACCTGTAATGGGGTATAGCTTGGAAGATTGTGAATGCCTCTCGCCCTAACAAAGCGTGGTATCCGCTGCCGAATGGGGCCACTTGGAATGTGACCTCTTCGGACCTATAACTGTCTGGCGAGCCGAACACTACATCTAATGTGATTTTTCCTGTGCAGCGTACTTCTCGACTAGGGATTATTCCCCTGAAGGTTGTGCTGCTTCACTCAATGCGGCTCCAGTCAATTTCCATTTTTTGAAGGGTTTCCTCGTAGATGAGGTTTAATCCGCTGCCGCCATCCATGAGTACCTTGGTAAGACGAAAGACGTCCACTATCGGACTGAGGACCAATGCGGCTGGTGCTCTAGCTGTTCGGAATTTAGGTTCATCGCTGGCATTGAAGGTGATAGCCGTGTCGCTCCATGGATTTGTTGTTGCTACTTGGTAGACTTCGGCAAGACTGCAGATTGTTCGTTTCCGCATATTATTTGATGTGAAAGTCTTGAAGACTGTTAATACCGTACTGGTGCTGCTGGGCTGGTTGCCCGGGGCTAAAAAGCCTTCGCCACTTTTGGCCACCTGCCGTAATATCCAACATGCTCGAAGGCTATGTGTTGGAGTGGCGCCCTCCGTACTGTGGATTTTGCAGGGTCCGTTGAGCCATCCCTCCAGTACGGTTCCGCACCCTTTATGGGGTTTTTGCTTTTTGGTTTTTAACCCAGGTGCTTGAGTATGACGCACCCTTTTATTTCGGACTAGGGTTGTATTCAGGGCCGGATTGTCCCAAAACCTAGTTTCGGTTTTCCAGGCACTTTCCATCGCGCAGTATTTTTGTACAATGGTCGCTAGGTCGGCGAAGTGTGTAACTTCACGACGACTGATGGTGTTTATGATTCTCTTGTCTGTGCAATTGTTGCAGAAGATTGAAATCGCGCTTTCTTCACGACAGTCCTTTATCCTGTCCATAACCAGGAGGAATCTGGCCCAGTAATGATGTACTGTTTCATCGGGCTCTTGCCGTATTTGAGATAGATCGCTTATGTTTGGGTGGGCAGGTGGAATCAAGTTCGGAACCCCGCCCAATCTGAGGCTCAAAGGACAAGAAGCTTCCGGATTCGGAAGTTTGGTTTGCTGGACGCTTTCCAATGAATCTGGTCTGATGCCTGACTTTAGGTTCAGTATTTGATTAGCGTCTGTCCCTCCGCAGGAATCCGGCATAGAGGGATCGGGAATCCGGACATAGTTGGTTTTTAACATAGAAGAAGAGTCGCCGCATTGTTCCTCTACCACAACAACTTGGTGGGTAACCTAGGGAGAGTTAATTTCTCTCAGATCGGTTTTAAACCCAATCTGATCGTAGTCGGTAGCGACTCCCAGGGCGGCGATGCGATCCAAGAGCTTGTTTACGGAGGAGAGCTCAATCGGATCTAGCTGCTTGGCGAATTCTGAGCTGACGTGAAGATCGCCTTTAATGACCTGAGAGGTCATTGTCGGAGCGGTGGCCGAACAGGCGGTCATAAGAAAACCGCCTAGTCGGATAGTCTGGCTGGCGGCCAAAGCTCCCTTGATGATGGTGCCGTCTTTGAAGACGGGAAAAGGCATCCTTCCTGATGGTGACGGCACAGAGGAACTCTCAATGAAAGCACCAATGTCGGTGTCAAAACCGGCGGATCTCGGGTAGGGAGTCCCGAACTGTGCGTCTAGGAGGATGGTAACAGGAGACAAGGGACACGATGTTTTACCCAGGTTCGGGCCCTCTTGATGGAGGTAAAACCCTACGTCCTGCTTGATTAATATTGATGATGTGTGTTACAAGAGTGGATCTACCACGAGATCAAGGAGGCTAAACCCTAGAAGCTAGCCTATGGTATGATTGTTGTTCGTCCTATGGACTAAAGCCATCCGGTTTATATAGACACCGGAGAGGGCTAGGGTTACACAAAGTCGGTTACAAAGGTAGGAGATCTACATATCCGTATCGCCAAGCTTGCCTTCCACGTCAACGAAAGTCCCATCCGGACACAGGACGAAGTCTTCAGTCTTGTATCTTCATAGTCTTGGAGTCCGGCCGATGATGATAGTTCGGCTATCCGGACACCCCCTAGTTCGGGACTCCCTCAGGTAGCAAAGCAACCATGAGTACTCATCCAAAGTACTCGCAAGCAAGGATCTACACTACTTATGCATAGGTATCAATGAAAGGGGTACTATCTGTGGACTAACTGCAGAATGCTAGAATAAAAGGGGGAGAAGCAAGTCCTATCGAAGACTAGCATCTTCTAGAAACCACCATCTTACAGCAAGAGGAGGGAGTAGAGTAGTATAATATAAGTCATATTTATGTTGTTGTCAACGCCCCGGGATCCTTTCTCGACTCCCGGAGCAACATATCCATTTCATGCCTCAGCATCCAGTTCTAGTTGTATCGATCGGGATACAACTCCAAGTGTCCGTTACCGTAGGACAGGCTATCGGTAGATGTTTTCTTCCCTGCAGGGGTGCACCAACTTACCCACCACGCTCAATTAACTCCGGCCGGACACACTTTTCTAGGTCATGCCTGACCTCGGCCAAACAATATGCCGCAACCTGACCTAGGCTTAATAGAGAGGTCGGCACGTCGGACTAACCCTATGCCCCCATGGGACATGGGCCATCGCCCCGGGAACTCCTGCACGTTGCCAACGCAGCAGGTGAGCAGACCTAGCTACCTCCTAATTAAAAAGGCAGGTGCTTACCAGTCCAACCCGGTGCACGCCGCTCAGTCGCTGACGTATATTAAGCTTCGGCTGATGCATATGACGTAGAACACACATACTATGCCCACGTGATGGTTAGTGCTACAGGCCAGAGGAACCTCAGAATAAATATCCAAATCGTAGTGGACTAGGAACACACGGTAACAAGCAGAGACTCATGAAAGATGTGACCCCGTCGCCCCGTCTCGAGGACTTGCGCCAAGGGCTAAGAATGCCCGGCCATGCCTCGTAATTATCTCGCGGGCACCTTCTAGGTCAACCCGACTCCACATCACTCGCAATTAAGATCGCGCGGGTACCCCTCAGGGCCGACAAAGTCATAGTAACCATAGTAATTGTGTGTCTAACACCAAGGGGAACCCTGAGGAACCACCCTCGGTGGATTCCACTCGATGTAATCATCAAGGTGAACGTAAGAGGAACCACCCACGAGAGTCACACTTGAGGGGTTGCACGACAGAGTCATATCGGAAGTGGTTAAGGAGGAAATCACCCTTGATGATCATGACCGAATAGCTACACTACATAGATCTCATCAGGAGTGATGTATAAGGTTCCACCCTCGGCACTTGATGGTAACTCTGCAGAGTCGAGCAACAAAAGGGGCGTGATGTGATGTGAGGTGTCGGGCTCTGGTCATCGATCACGTTGATCGAGTCGTCGATGATGAAGCATGGGCAACAAGGACAAGGTGGGGGTCACTGAAGGATTACTAACCAACCTATACTAAGCAGTTTAGGATAAGCAGGTAGGTAACAATAAGCAGGTTACAAAAGCAGGCTATGCATCCGAATAGGAACAATCAATTACAGTAGCAAAATCTAATGCAAGCATGAGAGAATGGAATGGGCAATAATGGGATGATCAAAGGGGGGCCTTGCCTAGAAGCTCCGCTGAAAGGGAAGAAGGATCATCGTCGACGTAGTCGATCACAGTGGTGTCAACAGCGGTCTCAACGTCTACCGGATAAGAAGAGGGGGAAGAAATAGTAAATATAAGCAAACAAGGCATCACAAGGCATAACATGGCAATACGCAGCGCTAGAAGTGTTCTAACGTAGTGATGCACGATACTGGTGAAGGGGGATTTAACCGGGAAGGTATTCCCGGTTCCAAACCTGTGTCAGACAGATGAACGGAGGGGGAATGTTCCATGTTCAGATAGTTAGAGGCATCTGACAGGTAAACGGACCGTGAATTCGGATTTGTCTTGTTGTTCTGAGCAACTTTCATGTAGAAAACATTTTCATCCGAGCTACGATTATTTTTCTATGATTTTTCAAAGATTTTAGCATTTCCAGAAATTACTTAAATTAACAGAAATGGAAAAATGATGTCAGCATGACATCAGCAGGTCAACAGACCCGTTGACTGGTCAAACTGACCTGAGGGTCCCGTCTGTCATGGACAAAGGGGCTAACATGATTTTATTTTAGCTAAGCAGAGTTAATTAGCTACTGGACCCCACCTGTCAGTGACTCATTTAACTAACTAATTAATTCTAATTATAAAAACATTTTAGTTAAACTAATTATGCGGTGGGGACCGCATGTCAGTGACACCGGCTGTCCAATCAGCATGTTGACTGGGTCAACCCAGTCAACAGGGCCCCCAGGGCCCATGAGGCAGTGACCAGGGGAGTGGCCTTGACCGGCCACATCGGCAGGGCGCCGGAGAAGGCTCCGGTGACCTCTCCCGTGGCGGCACGATGTCGGAGACGGCCAGGATTCGCTTACAGGGGGGCAACACGGGCGCGGGTGGGTGCATTCGAACGGGAACAGCCCGCCACGTCGCGTGGTGAGGCCGGCCGGAGCTGGAGCTGCCGGAAACAGCACCGACGACGAGCTAAGGCGGCGGTGAGCAACGGGCCTCGTCGGGGACGGCACTACAGGGCAAGGCAGGACACGTTGGGGGTGCGTTAGGTCGAGAGCGATGAGCTGCGTTGAATTTTGGTGGTGGCCGGGCCGGGGCGGCCGTAGACGGTGCTGGCGTCGAGGTTGGCGGACGCCGGAGTCAGACGCGATGGGGAACGGCTATGCTAGGCACGGTAGGACCAATGGATGGTCGCTCCAGGTTCCTACGGTGATGCTGAGCATGATGATGTGCTCAAGCATGGGCTATGGTAGCTGTGCGCGCGGCTGTGACATGGATGGCAGTGGCGAGATACGGCGACGATGCTGAGGCGAGCTAGGAGCTCAAGATCGAGCTCAAAGGAGTGGGGAAAGAAGCGCAGGCTCATAGTGCTCCTGCAAATGTGCTCAAGCGTGCTCGAGGAGGGCTCGGTGCGGTAGAATCGGCGGTGAAGCTCGTCAGAGCAGAGGAGGAAGACGGCGATGACGTGGGCGATGTGGTGGCTTCGAGCTCCAACGCGATGCGCCAGTCGAAGAAGCGGACGACGGTGATCCTCGGGGACACAGTGGGACGACGAGAGGGGCACGGTGCCCGTGGCTACGTCGCAATCATGCTGATGGTGGCGTTCGGGCGAGGTGGGGAAGGGGATCTGGGAGACAGAGAGGAGTGGGGGGCTAGGGGAAAATGGCGATCTAGGGTTGGCAGGGGCGTCACCGACGACCTTATCCACGCGGGACGGCAGCGGATGGCCGGCACGTGGCCATCCCGTCCATGTGCGGCTGCACGGCCATGGCGCCCCCGTGAACAGAGGTGAAGGGAGACATGGGCGTCTGGTGGGCTGGGCCGCGCTGGGCCTTAGGCCAGAGGCCAGGTAGGCCCTTTCTCTTTTCTAATTTTTTTACTTTTCTTTTATTTAATAAATAAAGATGGGTAAGAAAAATATTAGGCAATATATTTACTGAGGAAAATATGGGAAGTTCCCCTTTTATTCCCTGGTGATTTTAGACAGTGCCACAAATATTTTGGAGACCAGAAGAATTCATTTGGTATTTTTCATAAATAGGATAGCATTTAAAATGCTAAATTGGTGTTGTTATAATTGCTAATTCTCATCTTTGCAGAAATGTGATGTTGTGTTCCTTAACAAATAATTTTATGAAATTTTTGACAAATGATGAACATGTTTCCAGCAACTTTTGAGCAACTTCAAACTTCACTTGAATTTGAATTGACTGGAATTTCAAATGGGATATTGAACAAAGGTGATTAAGCACTGTTTGGAAAAATTATTAGCTTAATCATAGAGGGTTAGTGTAGCATGACACTGGGGGTGTTACAAATCTCCTCCACTACAACAAATCTTGTCCCGAGATTTAAGTGGGGAAGTAAAGAATAACTTCGGAAGAACTGACACTTATAGGGTTAATTATCTGGTGAACAATTCAGGGAATGAGACGGAAGTATCTCTCGAGTTGAAATTTAATAAAACATTGAGAGCAAAGTATGAAGGTACCATGAGAAGTTTTAATGGGCAGGCAATCATTCGATGCCTAATCAAAAGGTGAAAGGGGTTCAGAGCAACAACAAAAAACATTATTACGTCTGATACTAGAATAGATCACTAGGAAGGTGGCTCGTGAATTACATACGAAGGCAAGTGAAAAAGGATACTTCGGAACCAAGGATGTACAGGAGTCAGGTTTCGATCCTGTGGAACTTTGGGTTATGGTCCCACCATGTGGTTCAAAAGTAGGAAGGACATTGACATATTGCACGGTCATGGTAGCAAGGCATGTCAGAGGATAGCCTGTCAGTTAAGTTGGCAACAACGTTGGTACCAAGGGCGAGGGATGAAGAGAACCATTTTCCTGCTCGTTGATAGGAGGCGGACCAATAGGCAAAGTTCTCGTCCATCGGTGGTTACCGAAATGTCATCATCAATAGTAACAGGGCCTTATTGACAGAGTTGTGCATCGAGGTGTTTACCTAAGCAGCAAAATATTTACTGCTTATATCATACAGATCACAAGAAAGGTTAAACAAAACAATGGGAAGGAAGAGGTTTATACACGAGTATTAGGTGTATCTCCTTCCCAGGAGCAAGCAGAGCGGGATAATCATGACAGGACTGCAAGTAGTTAACCAACTAGGGAAAAGGGCGGGGAAACTCGTGATGTTACACATACAATGGTGTGTGGATAGTAGATCAAGAAACATTTAGCATTGCGCTGCCAATGTTCTTGTTGGTGAACGAAGTACCATAGTTGTGTTTCGGGATAGCATTGACATGATCATCATGTAAAGGTCAGTCTTTGGATACTCAAGGGATCCATCGGAATTTCTAGAACATCTCGTACAATTTTACCAGGAAAAGATGAAGACGTGGCCGATGGGTCCGACAGCAATCCATCGACATGTCAAAAAGGATGTATTTACAACAATATCAGAATAAGTTTGTGTTGGGGGGAGGCAAGAATGTTGTCGATGATAACACAAATCATCAAGGGGCAAGGATGGTATTTCTCCTCAAGAATTCGATTGATATCTTAGAACAAGGCAGAATATTGATGGTGATCATGACAAATTGTGTCGAGAGGCTCTATGAAGATGCCATCGAGCAGCAACGACATCAAGCAAAAGGAACAATGAAGTGAAGGCCATTGGAACCACGGGTAGGACACAAGCTCGGATTCAAGCTTGTTGTTCAAGGTGGAATGATAAGATGAGGAAGATCGGCATAAGCTTCGCTCATCGTCGAAAAGTTGTGCTCTGGGAATAAGGACCAAGTAGCACAGTAAAATTAGCACGATGATGATATAGCCGATCAGGCTAGGAATGATGTGATGGAGTATCACTCCAATTAAGAATTTACAAGAGGTAGTGCAATGACACAATATCCTTGAGATAATATGAGGAAAAATTTGAAGGTATATCAAATTATAGGTTGGACAGGTGAAATGAGTTGCAGGAGACAAGTATTTTAACTTGTCTGGGAAATGGAATTAAGGAAAAACTATGGTCGGAACCACAATTATGAATGATCAAACCACCGATACAAGATGAACTTATAACAAGGGGTAATTATTTTTACGAGCAACTTCCATGATAAGTTCCACATCGGGTCCATGGGCATGAACACAAAGGTTCAAGGTCGACTCCCAATTCTTCAATGCATAACCTTTCATTCACTCCTCATTTTCGAGGAATTTGTAGTGCAAAAGATTTAGTCGGTGAAGCACCAGAAGAGTATGACTCACATCTCTTTCGAGTTCACATGGATTAGGGAAGGCATAGGTTCAACCCGTAGGGGTATCTTAGGAACATATACCACTAACTTCCAGAGCATATAACATCAGCTCAATAGCAGAGCATGGTTGAAAATAAGCACATGATACAATTTACCGAAGGCAATATGTATCAGGGGAAGAGCGCACGAGATTTTGAATATGAAGGACATTGCCAGATAATAATCCAACAAAGGATTCAGCGGTCCTTAGTGGATCGGATGTGAGTATCAATACTCAATCAGAAGAGGGAAAGAATGCAAAGGCATCAGATTATAGAAACAGCTAAATAATCCGACGTTCAAGTTGAAGGGAACTAGGTGGACAATCAATTATAACATGATTGGCCGAGATCCAACTCATGTCTAGAATGACGTATGAGTAGGAAGGTCAAATTTCAGGATTTGACTGATGATTGTGAGCAATCGCAACATAATGAATCAATAGGCTCAGGATGACAATGGCAAAGGATGTTCATGAATATTGCTGGACATATGGATTTAACCATAATGCATGCACACCAGACTTTCGGGAGCACTAGGCTGCAGAGGATCTTCGGGAGATCGAATTGCATTCAAAGAATTTTGTGCGACATATGATCAACTGGGATGAAGGAATCCCCGATAAGTGTCAGCAATTATTCGTAGGGTTATTCAGGCGGAAAAGAGCCGCAAGGCAGTCAGAAAAAGGATTCTCGAAAGTCAGAGAATACTTTCGGTTATCTTGTAATAACAGGAACAACTAGGGATGGAAGTATGAATGACAAGGGTACGCGGTTATCCATAAGGGTTCAATGGTGTTAAGGGATTGCAAAAGAAATGAACACAAGTTCTCGGGAGTAGGTCAGAGAGTATCTTCGAAGTCTTCTCGTGAAGCAGGCAACCATCCGGAATGAAGGGCTCTCCGGGGAAAGTCGTTACAAGAACCTAATGTAGTTAGTAAATTCATTTAACCCGAATAGAAGAGAGAACAGAGTCCCAGAGTATAGATGAGGAATAAAAGATCCTAATACCACCCAATGGCGACGTCGGCCCATAAGCCACACGGCCATGTTAGTAAAAAAAATCCAAAGACTAGACTCAACTTCGGCCAAGGAGTTGGAAAGGGGGCTCCTACATGCAGTTGGCTCTGATACCAACTTGTGACGCCCTCGATTCAATCGTACACTAATCATACACGCAAATGTGTATGATCAAGATCAAGGACTCATAGGAAGATATCACAACACAACTCTAGACACAAATTAAAATAATACAAACCTTATATTACAAGATAGTGGCCTCAAGGGCTCGAATACATCAGCTTGAATACAAACGAGTCAGCGGAAGCAACAATATCTGAGTACAGACATAAGTTAAACAAGTTTTCCTTAAGAAGGCTAGCACAAAAACAACATGATCAAAAAGGCAAGGCCTCCTACCTGGGAGCCTCCTAACTACTCCTGGTCGTCGGCGGCCTCCACGTAGTAGTAGGAACCCTCGGGGTAGTAGGCACCCTCGGGGTTGTAGTAGTCGTCGGTGGTGTCATCTAGCTCCTAGACTCCACCATCTGGTTGCAACAACCAGAAAGAAGAAAGAAGGGGGGAAAGGGGTAGCAAAGCAACTCTGATTACTCTTCCAAAGTACTCGCAAGCAAGGATCTACACTACTTATGCATAGGTATCAATGAAAGGGGTAGTATCTATGGACTAACTGTAGAATGCTAGAATAAGAGGGGAGAAGCTAGTCCTATCGAAGACTAACATCTTCTGGAAACCACCGTCTTGCAGCAAGAGCAGGGACTAGAGTAGTATAACATAAGTCATATTTATGTTGTTGTCAACGCCCCAGGATCCTTTCTTGACTCCCGGAGCCACATATCCATTTCGTGGCTCAACATCCAGTTCTGGTTGTATCGATTGGGATACAACTCCAAGTGTCTGTTACTGTAGGATAGGCTATCGATAGATGTTTTCTTCCCTGCAGGGTGCACCAACTTACCCACCATGCTCGATTAACTCTGGTCGGACACACTTTTCTGGGTCATGCCCGGCCTCGGCCAAACAATACGCCGTAACCCGACCTAGGCTTAATAGAGAGGTCAGCACGCCGGACTAACCATATGCCCCAAGGGTCATGGGCCATCGCCCTGGGAACTCCTGCATGTTGCGAAGGCGGCCGGTGAGCAGACCTAGCTACCTCCATAAAAAGGCTGGTGCTTACCAGTCCAACCCGGCGCGCGCCGCTCAGTCGCTAATGTCTATTAAGCTTCGGGTGATGCATACGACGCAGAACGCCCATACTATGCCCACGTGATGGTTAGTGCTATCAGGCCAGAGGCCCCTCGGATCAAATATCCAAATCGTAATGGGTTAGGAACATGCGGTAACAAGCAGAGACTCACGAAAGATGTGACCCTGTCGCCCCATCTCGAGGTTGTGGCAAGGGCTAAGAATTCCCGGCCACGCCTCGTAATTATCTCACGGGCACCTTCTACGTCAACCTGACTCCACATCACTCGCAATTAAGCTCGCGCGGGTACCCCTCAGGGCCAACCCATCTTTAGTAACATGGTTCAGTGTAAAGTCATAGTAACCATAGTAACAACGTGTCTAACACCAAGGGGAATCCTGAGGAACCACCCCTGGTGGATTCCACTCGATGTAATCATCAAGGTGAATGTAAGAGGAACCACCCTCGAGGTTCACACTTGAATGGTTCCACGACAGAGTCATATCGGAAGTGGTTAAGGAGGAAATCACCCTCGATGACCACGACCGAATAGCTACACTATAGAGATCTCATCAGGAGTGATGTATGAGGTTCCACCCTCGGCACTCGATGGTAACTCTATAGAGTCGAGCAACAAAAGGGGCGTGATGTGATGTGAGGTGTCGGGCTCTGGTCATCATTCACGTTGATCGAGTTGTTGATGATGAAGCAGGGGTAACAAGGACAAGGTGGGGGTCACTGATGGATCACTAACCAACCTATACTAAGCAGTTTAGGATAAGCAGGTAGGTAACAATAAGCAGGTTACAAAAGCAGGCTATGCATCAGAATAGGAACAATCAATTACAATAGCAAAATCTAATGCAAGCATGAGAGAATGGAATGGGCGATATCGAGATGATCAAAGGGGGGGCTTGCCTGGAAGCTTCGATGAAAGGGAAGAAGGGTCATCATCGATGTAGTCGATCACAACAGCGTCAACAGCGGTCTCAATATCTACCGGAGAAGAAGAGGGGGAAGAAATAGTAAATATAAGCAAACAAGGCATCACAAGGCATAACATGGAAACACGCAATGCTAGAAGTGTTCTAACATAGTGCTGCACGATACAGGTGAAGGGGGAATTTAACCGGGAAGGTATTCCCGGTTCCATACCTGTGTCAGACAGATGAACGAAGGGGGAATGTTCCATGTTCATATAGTTAGAGGCATCTGACAGGTAAACGGGCCGCGTATTCGGATTCGTCTTGTCGTTCTAAGCAACTTTCATGCAGAAAACATTTTTCATCCTAGCTACGATTATTTTTCTACGATTTTTCAAAGATTTTAGCATTTCCAGAAATTACTTAAATTAACATAAATGGAAAAATGACGTCAGCATGACATCAACAGATCAACAGACCCGTTAACTGGTCAAACTGACCTGAGGGTCCCGTCTGTCATGGACAAAGGGGCTAACTGGATTTTATTTTAGCTAAGCAGAGTTAATTAGCTACTAGACCCCACCTGTCAGTGATTCATTTAACTAACTAATTAATTTTAATTATAAAAACATTTTAGTTAAACTAATTATGCGGTGGGAACCGCATGTCAGTGACACCGGCTGCCCAGTCAGCATGTTGACTGGGTCAACCCAGTTAACAGGGCCCCCAGGGCCCACAAGGCAGTGACCAGGGGAGTGGCCCTGACCGGCCACATCGGCAGGGCGCCGGAGAAGGCTCCAGCGACCTCTCCCGCAGCGACACGATGCTGGAGACGGCCGGGATTCGCTTACAGGGGGGCAACACGGGTGTGGGTGGGCGCATTCGAACGGGGAGAGCCCGCCGCGTCGCATGGTGAGGCCATACGGAGTTGGAGCTGCCGGAAATGGCGCCGGCGAGGAGCTAAGGTGGTGGCGAGCTACGGGCCTCGTCTGGGACGGCGCTACGGGGCAAGGTAGGACGCATGGGGGGTGCATTCGGTCGAGAGTGATGAGCTGCATTGAACCGTGGCGGTGGCCAGGCCGGGGGCGGTCGTAGACGGCGCCGGTGTCGAGGATGGTGGACGCCGGAGTCAGACGCGATGGGCAACAGCTATGCTGGGCACGGTAGGACCAACGGATGGTTGCTCCGGGTTCCTACGGCGATGCTGAGCATGATGATGTGCTCAAGCGTGGGCTGCGGTAGCTGTGCACGCGGCAGTGACATGGACAGCACTGACGAGATACGGCGATGACGGTGAGGCAAGCTAGGAGCTCGAGGTCAAGCTCAGAGGAGAGGGGAAAGAAGCACATGCTCATAGTGCTCCTGCAGATGTGCTCAAGCGTGCTCGAGGAGGGCCCGGTGCGGCAGAATCGGCGGCGAAGCTCGTCGGAGTAGAGGAGGAAGACGGCGACGACGTGGGTGCTGTGGTGGCTTCGAGCTCCAACGCGATGCGCCAGTCGAAGTAGCGGACGGCGGTGATCCTCGGGGACACAGTGGGACGACGAGAGGTGCACGGTGGTCGTGGCTAGGTCGCAGTCATGGTGATGGTGGCATTCGGGTAAGGTGGGGAAGGGGATCTGGGGAGAGAGAGGGGTGGGGGGCGAGGGGAAAATGGCGATCTAGGGTTGGCAGGGGCGTCACCGGCGACCTTATCCGCGTGGGATGGCAGCGGATGGTCGGCACGTGGCCATCCCGGCCATGTGCAGCTGCACGACGTCCACGGCACCCCCATGAACAGAGGTGAAGGGAGACAGGGGCGCCTGGTGGGCTGGGCCGCGCTGGGCCTTAGGCCAGAGGCTAGGTAGGCCCTTTCTCTTTTCTGATTTTTTTGCTTTGCTTTTATTTAATAAACAGAGATGGGTAAGAAAAATATTAGGCATGATATTTACTGAGGAAAATATGGGAAGTGCCCCTTTTATTCCCTAGTGATTTTAGACAGTGCCACAAATATTTTGGAGGCCAGAAGAATTCATTTGGTATTTTTCATAAATAGGATAGCATTTAAAATGCTGAATTGGTGTTGTTATAATTGCGAATGCTCATCTTTGCACAAAAGTGATGTTTTGTTCCTTAACAAATAATTGTTATGAAATTTTTGACAAATGATGAACATTTTTCCAGCAACTTTTGAGAAACTGCAAGCTTCACTTGAATTTGAATTAACTGGAATTTCAAATGGGATATTGAACAAAGGTGATTAAGCACTGTTTGGAAAAATGATTAGCTTAATCATACAGGGTTATTGTAGCATAACACTGGGGGTGTTACAGTGAGCCATCAATCCTTCTGTTGACGGCACAGAGGAACTCTGAATGAAAGCACCAATGTCGGTGTCAAAACCGGCAGATCTCGGGTAGGGGGTCCCGAATTGTGCTTCTGAGGATCGAAGGTAACAAGGAGGCTGGGGACACGATGTTTACCTAGGTTTGGGCCCTCTTAATGGAGGTAATACCCTACTTCCTGCTTGATTGACTTTGATGAGTATAGGGGTTACAAGAGCTGATATACCTTGAGATCGTAATGGCTAAACCATATATGTCTAGCCTGTATAATTGTGTTTCCCCCTAAAGACTAAACCCTCCGGTTTATATAGGCACTGGAGGGGACTAGGGGTGTACTAAGTCGTTTTACAGAGGAAGGAAGCTACACATCCGGACGCCAAGCTTGCCGTCCATGCAAAGGAGAGTCCCATCCGGACACGGGAGAAGGCCTTTGGTTCTGTATCTTCATGGCCCATCAGTCTGGCCCATGTCACATAGGCTAGCTCTCCGAGGACCCCATAATCCAGGACTCCCTCAATGAGCAGCCTAGGTTACCTGCCTTGGCCTCCACAAGCTAACCCTTATCAACGTGATGGCGGTGGTCATTGCCCATGGAATCCAACCACTGTAGCAACGCGTGCATCTGATGTGCCCCGGGACCAAGGGCCCCCCATCCAAAGTAAGTGCAAGCACCCATCTGATCCGTCTGAGTCGCCATTGGAGCAATGCTATTTCCGATGTGTCCTCAGAGAAGAAGGCACAACATTATCTCTTTTAATATGGAGAATCTGGAACTTGGGGACAGACGTGCTGCATGGTAGAAATACCATGTCCCTTTTCATGTTTCTGTTGATTTTCTAAATAGCTAATTGCACTCTATTTGGCATGCAAAGAAGTATAGCATAGAAGAGATGATAAAGGGAAAGATGGTGGAGTATGAGTTCGAGCCTAAACTGGGGAAAAGGTGCCTTCACAGTCTAATCTATGGCCTGCTCTGGCTACTGGGCATGTCGCCTTGTCGGTCAATGGCTCGTTTTCCTCCAATGGAACTTCGGGTTCCGGAATGATACTAAGAAACTCTAACGAGGGACCGATCTTTGCAGCCTACCGATACCTTTTCTTTTGTAACGATGCATATTGATGCGGTAATTCTTTGCACCCCCCCCTAAAAAAGTAATGCTTGTATGCTTTAGATACATGTATAGAATTAAGGATCTATGTCGGTGTCAAAAACAGCGGATCTCGGGTAGGGGGTCTCGAGCTGTGTGTCTAAGGCTAATGGTAACAGGAGGTGCGGGACACAATATTTACCCAGGTTCGGGCCCTCTCTATGGAGGTAATACCCTACTTCCTACTTGATTGATCTTAATGAATATGAGTATTACAAGAGTTGATCTACCACAAGATTGTAATGGCTAAACCCTAGAAGCTAGCCTATAAGATTATGATTGTTGTCCTACGGACTAAACCCTCCAGTTTATATAGACACCGGACGGGGCTAGGGTTACATAAGGTCGGTTACAGAGAAAGGAATCTACATATCCGAATTGCCAAGCTTGCCTCCATGCAAAGGAGAGTCCCATCCGGACACGGGACGAAGTCTTCTATCTTGTATCTTCATAGTCCAACAGTCCGGCCAAAGTATATAGTCCGGATGTCCGAGGACCCCTTAGTCCAGGACTCCCTCCGTAGCCCCTGAACCAGGCTTCAATGAGGATGAGTCTGGTGTGTAGATTGTCTTCGGCATTGCAAGGCGGGTTCCTTCTCCGAATAATCCAACATAGTCTTCCGAACACAGGAAACGTGTCCGACTCTGCAAAACAAGTACCACACACAACCATAGAGAGTATAATATTTCACGAGTCTAATCCGCTGACAACTTTTTATAGCATGACATCATGCCATTGTCCGGTCATTATTCGAACTGTTTATTAGCCTACTGCCCCATATTTCGAGGTGCGGTTTCACTGGCACGTCTTGTTGAAGCAGAGATCATGTCCCCTTATCACGGGATTCTCATCAATACGGGCATGGGTAACCCAACCGTGTCATCTGCAAGACGCTTGGGGAATAGGCAGATTTTAAGGTGAGGGGAAGGCGCATGACTTTTGTTGTCTTTATAAGGGGATAAGGATTCCTCCTTGTTCACCCACGCCTTCTCCTTCCTCTGCCCTTCCATTCTCGAGCTCCAGCACCCAAGCTCTCGCCCTTTCCGCCCGAAAAAGCACTCCAATTATGTCTAGATCCGGAGCTGGAGGCAAGTGGATGGCCTCCTCCGTTAAGAAGGAGGACATCAAGAGGCTTCGGGAGGCCGGTTACCTAGCCAAGGAAATCGTTCATTGCCTTCCAGCCAAGGGACAGATCGTCCCTACCCCAGAGCCCATGAGAGGGTTGTGTTTCTCACACACTTCGTCCGCGGGCTGGGATTCCCTCTCCACCTGTTTATTCGCGGACTAATGTTTTACTACGGGCTGGATTTCCATGATTTGGCCCCCAACTCTATTCTCAACACCTCGGCATTCATTGTCGTGTGCGAGGCCTTTCTCCGCATCCCACCTCACTTCGGCCTATGGCTGAAGACCTTCAACATGAAGCCCAAGGTGGTGAGCGGTCAACAAGCTGAGTGCGGGGGCGCCATGGTGGGCAAGATGCCCAATGTCACCTGGTCCGAGGGCTCCTTTGTGGAGATGGTGAAGGGGTGGCAATCGGGGTGGTTCTACATCACTGAGCCGCGCAACACTAACTAGGTGGCGGCCCCTGAATTCCAATCCGGAGTCCCGATGAGGCTAACCTCCTGGCAAGAGAAGGGCCTGCCCTGGGGCTCTCCGGACGAGCTGACAGCGCTCCAGACGCGCATCTAGAATATGATAATCAAGAAAGTCAAGCTCATCGACGTGGTCCAGGTTATGCTTGTCCGCCGAATTCTTCCATGCCAACACCGGACTTGCCACCTGTGGGAATACGATACGGCGAAGCACCTCACTCTGTTAGAACTCTTTGGCATGATGCACGAAGAAATATGGAAGGTGCTCTTCAAGGCCAACGAGGTGCTGTCGGCCATGGACGAGGATCATGGGCACGACCTGGCCCACCCTGCAAATCCGGTGAGTCCTTTCACGTTTTCAAGGTGTTCCCTTTACTCACATATTTAGAGGAAGGCATTTAAGTCTCTCTATCGGTTATTTTAGGATTGGATAGAGATAGCGGAACAAATCGACTGTCCGGCCCCGTTGCCCGAAGGCCCAGAGACCCCACTCCTGACGAAGATGTTGTTTCTGGCGCCTTACAAGGTGTCGGAGAAGAAGGCCAAGAAGAAGGCCCGGGGGACTAGAAGTGGTCTCCGCCATAGGGGTACTTCAGACATGACATCCGAAGATGCCGAGGCACGCTCCTCCGTCGAAGACGACGAAGAAGAAGAGGAAGAGGAATAAATCCACTCCCCTCCCGCAGGTGGAAAAAGAAAAGGATGGACCCCACGCATCCAGGGGCCGAGGCGTCCAAGAAAGGGAAAGCTTCCTTTCCGAACAGCTCCACAGTAGCTACCAACAGCAGCTCGGAGCGGCAGCCCAGGGAGAAGCCCCTGGGCAAATTGTAAGTGTTCGGACATGTTTTTGTATCCAGATTGTTTACTCTTTTATTTTAATGTGCTTACATTATGCACTTGCAGTCCGGCTCAGTCCCGCCTCGAGCAGTCCTCATCAGAGGATTCGTTGGACCCAGCAGCGATGAACAGCGATACCCTTCCATCGGCCACCTCTCCTCGGGATCTGGATGGAGCCGAAGCATCATCCCGAAGGATCCCCGTCCCGAGAGAGCATCCGTCGGCCATACAGGAGGCGCCGGAGGGTGAAGCGTCGGCTCCCAGACACATGGGAGAGCAGGCCCCCATGGATACCAACGATGGGGATCGTATTCAATTCAGCCCTCATTCAAATACAATTCTGAAACCCCTATGGTTCTGGAATTAGGCGAGCAACCCCCTTTGAAGGGAAGGGGCACGCCTATACTGCCGGTGATCTCTGTCCAACCAGAGGTACCCTAATGGTTGACGAACACCGTACCCTAATGGGTGCGGTGATTGGGAAGGTCCAGGCCGCGAAAAGCGGGTTGACCGAAGCCTGTACTAGCCTTCTAACAGGCTTTGAGGTAAGTAATATAATTGTAAAAGAATATCATAGTGTAGATAGTAGCCCCTGATGCTCTGTTCGGTGTTCAAAAATAAAAAGGCAAACAGAGGATCAAAATAAACTTCGCAGGAGTTTAACATAATACGTCTATGTGAAAAAGCAGGCATCTCTGCTTGCTGCTGCCGCTCATACTACGGAGGTATCTAGACTGAAGCAGCACCTGGAGTAGGCTGAGGAAGAGCTCGGCCTCGTGAAGAAGCAGCTAGAACAAAACAAAGTTATGTAGTAACATGCGTGTATAATTAGGGAGGATGAATTGTTCGTACTGACCAAAGTGTCGTGAACTTTATCAGGGGCCAAGACTGAGGTGGCAGCCCTTAAGAAGGCATTGGCCGAGGCCGAGGACAAAGCGACCAAGGAACGGGCCGCGCGTGAGGAGCAAGAGGCCCGGGTTAGCGAGGTCCAGCAAGAGCTCCAGGACGTCGTCAAGAAGTACGAGTCCTTGGAGCGTGATTCTAAAACTCAAGAGTCCAAACTTGCCAAGGCCCGCCAGAGCACACAAGACGCCCGAGCCGAAGCCCAGAGCACCCTCTAGGAAATCTAGGCGGCTAAGAAGATTGCGGCGGGTAAGGCTTTCATTATGCAAAGCAAGTATGTGAAGGAGACATTCCTTTTACTTACCCGAATTTGGAGCTCTCCAGGGGCATTCACGGATTTGCCGCGCAGCATATCAGATGCTGCAGAGTTTTATCGGGCCGAAGAAGGGAGTTCTGCGGAGAAGCTATTCTGGTATCAATACCTGGGACCAGAACATCCGGTGCCCTTTAGCGACCAGCTGAAACAGCTGGTCGAGCTGCACAAGGCGGCCAAACTAGCCATGAAGGACCTAATAGTCCGGCTATGGCATGTCGAGCCCATGCCCAGCAGCTACTTCAGACTCGTGAAGCGGCTTGTCAGTGCTTGTCCGCGACTTGAAGTCATAAAGCGGTCGGTTTGCATTGAAGGTGCGTGGATGGCCTTTGCCCGCGCTAAGATGCATTGGGCGAAGATGGACGCCACGAAGCTGATGACTGAGGGGCCACCTGAGGGCAAGGAGCACCGCCGACCCGAGTTGTATTTTGACAGTGTCCTCGAGAGATCCCGCCTTGTGGCGGAGCAATGTGCTAAGGATGTCATCTTCTCGTGAAAGCATTTATTTTATCCTGTCCTATAATATGAAACAAGATCTTTATGTAATATAATGCTTGTTATTTAAAATTTTACCTCCTGTGCGGCCGTTTATGAAAATCTGAGAGTTGTCCAGTCGTCGACTTTTGCCCCCCACGTACATAGTACGGGGGTGTTCGGGATAAATCTAAACACTCTTTACTCCAAATTTTGGTCCTTAAAGGAGGTGTTTAGCGCAACGAACAAGGCAATCGGACTATACAGCTTTATCACCCTCACTTAGCCATAGGAGTTCGACAATTTTAAATTTTGGTGTAGCCCCTAGTATTCGGAAGACCGAAGTTGGGGCGCTATACACGGCTAATCGGATAAAAATCGATTCCTTGCATAAAGCGGAAAAAATCTCTAAGGGTTTAATAACCTCTCGAATAGCTGACCAGCTCTCGCCGCATCATGACAGTCAGTTTTCGGCTTTCTGTACTGAGGTGCTCGTCCGGAAGAACTGGGACACAATCGCAGTAGTTCTCCCTTTACTACCCTAGCCGATATAGCGGAACGTAAGGTAGTAAGCACAGGAGCCGGGCAACCCAACCATTGACCAAAGACATGATTCGGAGCCGATGCATATAATGCTATAAGTTCGGGGTGCCGAACTGTACTATAAAAGTGTTCGGACTTTCTTGCCGTGTTATGGGGTACAACGAAGCCCCTGGAATTAAGGCGTACTAGAATGTACGGGTGCAATTAATAATAAATACAAAGACTAGGAAAAAACTAAGTAATAAGCTGACGCTGCAAATTATTTTCCATTGTAATTTGATTAATACATCAAGGCGTATGTGTACAAGTAATGCGATAAGCAAAATGAGGCTATTTAACATGCCACGGCCAAGAGCGAGCTGCATGCGGGCATTTAAAACAGGTATGACGATCATTAGCAGAGACCACCTGGGTATTCCCTTGTATATTGAAGCCCCTAGCTTTCTTGGTGTATCCGTCCCGCGATGGGTCCGATGATCAGGTTATCAGGAAAGCCTCGAGAAGAGAAAAAACCTAAAAGAAAGAGAAAAGGTGAAGGTATGCGGATCCAGGAGCGGTTGAGCTGCATTGTGGACCGCGGTCTAGCTATGCCTCCGTCCATGCCCATGGTATTTGAAGTGTGTAATTGTGTACGTGCGGTACAAATTTCACCGCTTGATTGGGACTAGAACGAAGGCCGGATTACTAGTTGAGCTCTGGACGAGCCGAACGGTCCTGCTGCAGAGTAGCTCAGACTCGCTTGACGGTGTCCAGGGGCTTTATTGCCGAATTGACTTTCTGCCTAAGAAGGCTACTCTGTATTTCTGCTGCAAGGGCCGCGGTGTGTTCTTTGGTGCGCAGGGAGCGCTCCATATTTCCATTGACTATTACTAGCAAAAGAGCCCGTGCGTTGCAACGGGAGAGAAAACATAACACACACACTTAACCCAACAACCATCACCCAAGATCACAATAGGTCCATCTCCTTTATTTTTGTGAGGCATCATATTTGTGTTGCCGCTTATCCTCCTTCTCACCCTCGCCGGCGATGGCCTCGGTGTTCACACAAAACAAAAAAACGTGTTTGAATATGTTTAATCCTAAGGCGTCTCTCTCTCCCTCTCCCTCCCTCTCTCTCTCTCTCTCTCGCTTTCTCTCACTCTCGCGATGAGAAATCTATTGTTTTCCCCTGCGATATTTTTCAGAGGTATGCATGTGTAGTTATCGATGTTTTTCCCTATATTGTTATAGTGGGGTGTTTATTTGCAATCCGGGTCGCCGCCGGTACGAAAGGAAAACGGATCTTACGCTATAAATTATATGTTTGCTCCCAAAACGATATTTTAAAAATATTTAACAGGTAAAATTAACATCATATTTATATTCCACATATTTTTCTAATAAAATTTCATATATAATATGTTAAAATCGAAGTTACGGTTTAAAAGATACGGATAATTTAGAAAATCATTTATTTGACTTAAATATATTCCAAAATAATATTTAAAAATACTTAACAGGTGAAAATAATCTAATATTCATATTCTACATATTTTTCTAATCAAATTTCAAATATAACATGTTTAAATCGGAGTTACGCTTTAAAAGATATGGATGACTTAAAAAAACATTGTTTGACTTAAATATGATCCGTGGATGAATTACTTAAAACATCAGGGGGTTTTCGAAAAATGTAAAATAATGGTTCGGGTGTGACTTAAATCCAGACTGTGGGTTGATTTGAACAAAACACATGGACTTTTGTGTAAAATATGAAAAAATGATTCGTTTTAACTTAAAACAAGACTGTGGGTTGAATTCTCTGAAATAGAGGGACTTCTCTGAAAAATGCAATGACGGACGAAAGAAACCCAATTTGCTTTATTACTAGGTAAAGATAACACCGCGAGGTCCGGGCATCTTGAGCTTGAGGTAGGCATAATGCGGCACCGCATTGAATCGACCAAATACGGTTTGTTCGAGCAGTGCATGATAACCACTACGGAAGGGGACGATATCGAAGATTAACTCTTCGCTTCGAAAATTATCCGAGGATCCGAAGACCACTTCTAGTGTGATTGAGCGTGTACAACAGTCCTCTACACCTGGTATGACACCTTAGGTAGTTTTTGTGGGTTTGATCCTCGAGGGATCATACCCATTTTGCGCACTGTATCCTGATAGAGCAGGTTCAGGCTGCTGCCACCATCCATGAGAACTCGCGTAAGGTGAAATCCATCAATAATTGGGTCAAGGACCAGTGCGGCTGAACCGCCATGACGGATACTGGTCGGATGGTCCCTGCGATCGAAGGTGATTGAGCAGGACGACCATGGGTTGTACTTCGGGGCAACTGGCTCCATCACGTAGACATCCCTAAGTGCACGCTTGCGCTCCCTACGCCCACGACGGCTGTGCTTGACTACGACATAGCTCAGTTGGTTAGAGCAACCTGAACCAATGTCGGTGTGACCAAACGTCACAGTTGGTTCCGTTGTGCCATCACAGTGGAACTCTCAATGAAAGCACCAATGTCGGTGTCAAAACCTACCCGACGGCATAGCTCAGTTGGTTAGAGCACCTGTTTGGTAAGTGGGAGGTCTTGAGTTCAACTCTCAATGAAAGCACCAATGTCGGTGTCAAAACCGGCGGATCTCGGGTAGGGGGTCCCGAGCTGTGTGTCTAAGGCTAATGGTAACAGGAAGCGGGGGACACAATGTTCCCAGGTTCGGGCCCTCTCTATGGAGGTAATACCCTACTTCCTGCTTGATTGATCTTGATGAATATGAGTATTACAAGAGTTGATCTACCACGAGATTGTAATGGATAAATGAAAGCACAAGTGCTCCCTAGGTGGTTTTGGTAATTAATGACAACATATCTCTTGTTGGACTAACACTTGTATCTAGTATGTTTCAGATAAGTTCAACAATGGAGTGGCATGGACTAAAGGATGTGGGAACTCCTTCAAGATGCTAAGGACAAAGGATTGGCTCAAGCTTCAAGCTCAAGACTCTTCATTTTATATTTTAGTGATCCAAGATCACATTGAGCCTATAGGAAAAGCCAATACTATCAAGGAGGGATGAGGTGTTGCTTAATGAGCCTCTTGCTTCATGTGCTTAGTGATATGCTCCAAATACCCTCAACTACTTTCCCACTTCCACACATATGTCCTAAACCTAAAGTCAAACTCGACCCCACTGATTCTTTCTATCCGGTGCCACCGAGTTTGGATGTCTTAGCCACTGCCACAAACCCTAGGCAAATCGGTCTCACCGATAGGGATCTCGGTCTCACCGAGATGGGATTGTAATCTCTCTGTGTATGTCCATTATCAAAATCGGTCTCACCGAGTTTGAGCAATCGGTACTACCGAGATTACAATGCAAACTCTCTGGTTAACTTATTATCAAAATCGGTCCCACCGAGTTTCATAATCGGTCAAACCGAGTTTGCCTGACCAACTCTCTGGTTAGCTAATTACCAAAATTGGCCTCACCGAGTTTGTGTAATCGGTCTCACCGAGATTACGTTATGCCCTAACCCTAACCGAATCGGTCCTACCGAGTTGCATTTCGGTCCCACCGAAAACCCTAATGGTCACATTATTTGCTAAATCGGTCTGACCGAGTTTAACGATTCGGTCCCACCGAGTTTGGTAGATTGTGTGTAACGGTTAGATTTTGTGTGGAGGCTATATATACCCCTCCACCTCCTCTTCATTCAAGGAGAGAGCCATCAGACTGAACCTACACTTCCAGCATCCTATTTCTGAGAGAGAACTACCTACTCATGTGTTGAGGCCAAGATATTCCATTCCTACCATATGAATCTTGATCTCTAGCCTTCCCCAAGTTGCTTTCCACTCAAACCCTTTTTCCACCAGATCCAAATCCTATGAGAGAGAGTTGAGTGTTGGGGAGACTATCATTTGAAGCACAAGAGCAAGGAGTTCATCATCAACGCACCATTTGTTACTTCTTGGAGAGTGGTGTCTCCTAGATTGGCTAGGTGTCACTTGGGAGCCTCCGACAAGATTGTGGAGTTGAACCAAGGAGTTTGTAAGGGCAAGGAGATCGCCTACTTCATGAAGATCTACCGCTAGTGAGGCAAGTCCTTCGTGGGCGACGGCCATGGTGGGATAGACAAGGTTGCTACATCGTGGACCCTTCGTGGGTGGAGCCCTCCGTGGACTCGCGCAGCCGTTACCCTTCGTGGGTTGAAGTCTCCATCAACTTGGATGTACGATAGCACCACCTATCGGAACCACGCCAAAAACATCCGTGTCTCCAATTGCGTTTGAATCCTCCAATCCCTTCCCTTTACATTCTTGCAAGTTGCATGCTTTATTTTTTGCTGCTCAATACTCTTTGCATGCTTGCTTGCTATATGTTGTGAATGTTAAACTTGTGCCTAAACTCCACTCAAACTTTAAAGAATCTTAAAAACTACAATTTTGGTACTTA
>NC_057798.1:497434958-497441866 GCF_018294505.1 Triticum aestivum
TTGGTTTAATCACCATTGGAGGAAGATGGATGAGTCTACTTTGGGGAGTCTTAGACATAGAGTGCCTATTCTTGATGGAGAGTATTTTCATGAGTGGAAAAATGAGATGCTTGTAATTTTCAATCAATATCATTTGAACAAGTACATTGCTAGTCCTTGTGCACCTTGTGTTGATCCTATGCATCCTACCCTTGATGAGTCTATTGACATGATTAGGAATGTTAGAACTGTTAATCTTATCACTAGAGGCTTGCCTAGAAACTTGATCATAAAACTGCCTACTCTTGAGTGTGCCTACACTATTTGGAAATTTTTTGAGGAACGATTTCCTGATTATTCTTTGAAAAATCTTGATGAAATTATCCATAAGTCTATTGCTTTGAGTAAGATGAATACTAGTGATCCTATGTTTGGTGATCGTCTATTTGAGCTTACAAACCTTATGCGTGCCAAAGGAAATGTTGGTATTATTAGTGATATTATTTCCGAAGCTATAAAAATTCATAGACAAGATGATCGTCAAAATCACTCTAACGAATCACCCTCTCTAGGATTTGATCCACCACATGACGACGTTGAACATGGATACTATGATGAGGATGATGATAGTGACTTCTATCTTGATGATGCAATGAGACATTTTGGTCTTATGGCAAATCTTCGGGGATATATGTGAGGAGGAAAGGAATGGGTCCTTGACAGTGGATGTACCGATCACATGACCGGAGATAAAGACATGTTTCTTGAGCTTGCTGATAATGATAGTACTCGAAAGTATGTCACTTTTGGTGACAACTCAAAGGGTAAGGTGGTTGGCCTTGGTAAGGTGGCCATCTCACATGATAGCTTCATACAAAATGTCATGCTCGTTGAATCTCTTGGGTACAACTTACTTTCAGTATCTAGACTTGCTGACTTTGGTTTCAATGTCTTATTTACTGAAATTGATTGCCAAGTGTTTCGTCGAGACAATCATAAAATGGTCTTTACCGGCATACGTAGAGGTGATCTTTACATTGTTGATTTCACTAAAAAGGCCCAACCTAAAACTTGCTTCATTGCTAAATCCTCAAAAGGCTGGTTATGGCATAGACGATTACACTAGTGCAGAACCGAGCAATAGCACCGGTTCGTAAGGCCCTTTAGTGCCGGTTCCATAACCGGCACTAAAGTGTGGGCACTAAAGCCCCCCCCCCTTTAGTACCGGTTCAGCACGAAACGGTGGTAAAGGGCAACCACGTGGCACGAGCCAGCTCCAGGGGGCTGAAGCCCTTTAGTCGGTTGGTAATACCAACCGGTACTATAAGGTTTGGGTTTTTTTAGTTTTATGATTTATTTTTCATTTAATTTTGTGTTTCCATTTTAATTATTTTTTGTTTGCTGGTATTTTACGATACTACACATTGTACACGTTATGCATATATATATATATATATATATATATATATAGAATTTCTAGTAGAACCAATCATGCATATATATATCATCAATGTCTCACAAACCACCATATTAATTAATTCACACATACACAAATGTATAGCTAGCTATATACAATTTCTCCTACATATGCATGTTGCCTTCTGAGCCAGTGGCATTAGCCTAATTGGTGCCTTCGGAGCACGATGACAATTGGAAGTAGTTTTCATGGGGGCGGTAGCGGGCAATAGTATTCTCCCTTCGGATTTATGACCTGGTCGAGCAAAAATCCCGCTATTTCCTCTTGAAGTGCTTCTACGCGCTCCATTTCTAGGAGCTTCTCCCGCACCTCTCTAAACTGTTAAGAAGGAGATCAATATGCATGTGTATTAGTTGTGTGACTAGATATCGATAATGGTGTAAAAATTGTGAATAGTGTTCTGACAAGCGTACCCATTCCTGTCTTTGAGATCTGCTCCTTTCGGACGCCATCATGCGAATGTTCTCGCAAACGCAGAATGCACATAGATCAGTCCCATGCGCCTGCTTCAGGGCCTTTACGAGAATGGAATTTGATCAGATAATAATTAATCAAGCATGATAATTAAAGAGATGGCAGCTAGCTAGCTAGCTAGCACTACTTAATTACTTACCTTGGGTCGAAACCATTGAAGCTTTTTTTTTCATTCGCCATCCGTGACGCTGATGAACCTTGCCCAAGCCCTGCCCGCCGACAAAGAAAATGAATAAAGGGGTTATTAAGTAGTTCATATCATGAAATGACGAACTAAATAGGCCGAGATATATAGTTAATAATGATTGAAATTACCTGTTGACTATCCCAAACAAGATGTTATAGTCAGTTTTAACTTTGAGTAGTGAGTCCAGTATTTCAACTATTCCGTCGTCAACTTTAATGATACACAAGACCCAGTGAAATCTGCATGCACACACGTTTGCATGTATTAATTAAGCGGGCATATGTAAGCAAAAACATGTAGCTAGCTAGTAGGCAAAAACAGAGAATTTGTAGTACAAGATAGTGTGACTCACTGGAAGTTGTAAGGAAGTAGTATATCTTCATTGTATTTGAGGCGCTTCAAGAACTCTAGCATGCTGTCCTCTACGGCCTTTTGATGGCGTTCATCTATTTTCCATGTGTATTCATTAACGGTGTTTGGGTCAATGAACCCAATGCCATAGCGTCCACCTTTTCTCATTTCATACATCTTCATCCTGCATATAATACCACAGAAAAGAATATAGTGAGGATAATTACAGGTAATGATAAGGATCACTACAGCTAGCTTGAGACTTAAATTACAGAAAGAAATCACTTACAGACAATAGCAACTGACGATAGATTTGTCGAGTGCGTCTTGATTGTATAACTGAAACAGTTTAGAATACTCAACGGACACAGCTTTCTCATGGTAGTAATGATCCTCCTTGACATTCACCATGAGGGACAATCGATCGGAAATCTTGGTAATGTTCATGTACCATTGATGCAATTCATACATTCTCGTTGGGAGGTTCTTGACCATGTCTGGCTCGACAAAAGGTTGGCCCCGGACATATTTTCGTTTTATTTCATCCTCTCGAAGCACAGGCATGGGCTCGATCTCGAGGAGTTGTCCAACAGTGATTTTGAGAACTTCAGCCTGCATTATATGCTCCTCCGTTATTACCACATTGCCCACCTCAGGAACGTAAACTGTTTGCCCACAATAATATTGGGCGTGCATACTGTCACATGTTGTTGGCACAACAAGCGAGGGGACCGATTGCGCTGCCTGTTCTCCCAGCTGGGGAATGGTTTTCCCGCATTTTTTGACAGCTGCTTCTTGTTTGCTCGATCTCGAGCTCGCCTCCTTATGTACACGTGCTCGATTTAACTTCCTGATGTGGTGCTCATAGTCTGTGTCAACAAGCTCGGGAGCTGGTGGTTGAGCCATACGAATGAAGTGGTCAATCGTTTCCTCACGCACTTTCTCCCTTGGCGGTGTTGGCGGTTTCGGTGCAAAATGGGCTTCCACCTCGGACTTGGATATGGCTGCGATTTCCTCCTCGGACCTGTCATAAGCCCTCTGCGGAAGAGGCGTGAGGCTTGGACCATATTTATATCGCTTGCCTCCGCCTGTACTTCCTGTACTACCTCGACTCGTACCGCTACGCGCCATAGCTGCGGGGTGTCTCTTCTATGATTGCTGAGGCGGCGGAGACGGCTGACGGGGCTGAGTTGGACGAGGAGGAGTGGCCGCCTGAAGCTGTGCCGGACTTGGAGGAGGAGTGGCCTGAGCTTGTGCCGGACTTGGAGGAGGAGTGGATGTCTGACACTGTGGCGGACTTGGAGGAGGAGGGGTGGCCTGACACTTTGCCGAACATGGAGGAGGAGTGGCCTGACACTTTGCCGGACTTGGTGGACTTGCAGGAGCGGGAGACTGCTGACTCGGTGGCGGACTTCGACGAGGAGTCGGCTGACGCGGTGTCGGTGGCCTTCGAATGATGATGCAATCCTTTTTCCATAGGATGATACGATGTTTGGCGTCTCCGAGAAAGCGCTCGTCGTCACCTCCAGGATAGTCAAGCTCTAGCTCCGAATATGGGTCCACCACCTCATCAACCAAGACACGAGCATAGCCCGCTGGAATCGGGTTGCAATGGAAGGTTGCCTCAGGGGGATTTGTAAAAGCAATGGCGTCCGCCACCTTCATGGATATGTTCTTCATTTTGACGTGTAGCTCGCAGCTAGTGTTCTCCGTGATGTCATCCACAGGGTATCTACCCAGCATTGCGTCGTCCAGGGCGGAACCCACGCTGCTTCTCGGCATGGATGGGGCGGTGCTATCCAATGCTGGATCATTCGCTAGCTGCTGCAGCTGCTGAGACCCCCTTTGCTGGGTAAGTGAGTCGATCTGCTCCTGCTGCCGCTGGAATTTGACTACCAATTCCGCTTGACTTGCTTCTAGGCCTTGAAGGCGTTCATAGTCCCGCTTCCTCTGCTCCTCCTCCATCTTCCTCTTCTTCTCCTCCGCAATCTTCTTTCTCGCACGGGTTCTATAGTCGGTGTTCCAGTCTAAGAACCCCTCATACCACGGAATAGCGCCTTGCCTCGTGTTCTTCCCGGGTGTTCAGGATTTCCCAGGGCACGCGTAAGCTCGTCGTTCTCTCTATTGGGCTGGAACACCCCCGATCGTGCCTCTTCTATTGCAACAAGTATCGCATCGTCGGCTCCCTTCAGACTTGCCCTCGTCGAAACATTGCCTGTCTTCGGGTCCAACTCCCCCCATGCGCATAGAACCAAGTCCTGACCCTGGGGGGCCAGCTCTTAGTAACCGGAGTGGCACCTGCATCCTCCATCTCTTTCTCAGACTTATCCCACTTAGGCATTGCCACCGCATAGCCACCTGGCCCCAGCTTATGGAACTTATCCTTTTTGTTGGCATTCTTCTTGTTTATTTTCGACCGTTCCTTAGCTAATTCCGAATCCTTGAATTTCACGAAATCATCCCAATGAGCACGTTGGTTCTCTAGTGTTCCCTCGAATACTGGAGTCTTCCTTCCTCCCTTGACGTACTTGTCCCATTCACGATTCTTGTGGTTCTTGAATGCAACCACCATCTTCCTAAGAGCAGCGTCCTTGACTTTCTGCACATCTGCTTCTGTGAAATGATCTGGTAGGGTGAAATGTTCCATGAGAGTATCCCAAAGCAGATCTTTTTGATTCTTGTCAACAAAAGTAACATCTGAACATGGAGTAGCGTCTTCTTTGCCTTTTTGTCTTTTGTCTTTTGCTGGCTCTCTCCATTCTTGAAGGGAGATCGGGAGTTAGTCCTTCACAAGAACTCCGCACTGACGAATGAACTTGTCCGCAATCTTCTTAGGCGCTAATGGTTCGCCATTAGGTCTGACTGCCTCGATATTGTACTTTACGCCCTCCTTCAACTTTTTGTTCGGGCCTCGTTTCGTCCTTTTGCCTGAAGATTTGCTCGATCCGGATGGCTGAAAGAACAAATATCGATTCCTTAAAATATCTTCAAGTCATTTAAAACATGTGATGATCACCAGATACCTGCTTATATAAATATATATACCTCGCCGGTCTTTGTTGTTTCAGGATCAACATGTTCTTCGTCATCGTCATAATCGTAGTTCATGACTTCATCAATTCGGTCGTCGCGATCGAATATCATATCACCCTCTCCGGTGTTGTTTAGAAATTCGGAGCCGTCATAATCTTCTTCATTCTGATCATCATTTGGCCCGCGTATCATATCGAACATGGTCTGTTCTCCCTCTCTGTCGGTATTGTCTGCCATAGCTTTTATTTAACTAATTCAAAAGAAATATGAAACAATTTAGTATTCAAATTACATCGTCTCGAATAATAGATATAATCTCGAATACTTCGTCTAGAATAATAGATATAATATGGAATACATCGTCTCGAATAATATATAATATTGAATAGTACAGCACTGGCTAGCTAATTAAAGATCGAATACTACAGAAGAATCTAGGACACTCGCGGTTCCTGCGGCGCGGGCGGTGGACACCCAAAGAGAAGGAACCCTCACAGGATCATAGTTGAAGTGAGATCCCCGAAGATACTGCCAGGTATTGGAGAACCTGCCGCCCTCTAACGCAACCATGTAGCGATGGACGTGCTCGTCCTCCTCCCTGACACGGCGACGTACCACCTCCGGCGGGGCCGGGTCCCTCCGCACCGAAACTGGCCCACGCGAACGCCACCAAACGAGATCAGGGTCGACGACGGGACCCGGGGCCGGGTTCCTCATCAAGCGGCGCGCCCCTCCAGGCAGCACCTCCCAGTGCCAGCCCGGCGGAGCCCAGTCCCGGACATGGGTCGGCTGGACGTCGTCGCGGACGGGTCAACGGCGAGGATGTGGGCCGGGCATCGTCGAGAACAAATACTAGCTATATGCCCGTAAAAAGTAACATTTTTTTAATGATTGGATTTTGATAACTAAAATTTCTAACATTTCTATATAACACTAATTATGCTAATCTAAATAATCTAAATAACACTAAAATTTCTAACATTTCTAACATTTCTATATAACACTAATTTCTAACATTTCTATATAACACTAATTTCTAACTGATTAAACACTAATTATATCCATCTAACATGCATTCATACATATATAATAGTGAAAAAATAATAATCTAAATAATATATACTAATTAAACATACAAAATACGTGTGTGTGTACTAATTAAACACTAATTATTTAAACTAATTAAACATACAAAATAATAATCTAAATAATCTAAACTAATTAAAGACTAATTATCTAAACTAATTAAACATGCTTGTGTGTGTGTGTACGGGCTCGGGGAGGGCTCACAGCGGGCGACGGCGACGGCGAGGTGACGGCGAGGCGACGGCGAGGCGACGGCGAGGCGATGGGGACGGCGAGGCGACGGCGAGGCGACGGCGGGGACGGCGCGACGGGGACGGGGAC
>NC_057798.1:497442135-497476374 GCF_018294505.1 Triticum aestivum
GGGGACGGGGACGGCGCGACGGGGACGGGCCCGGGGCGGCGACGGAGACGAGGGCGGCGACGGGGATGGGGGCGGCGACGGAGACGAGCGGCGACGGAGACGATCGAGGGCGGTGGCGATGGCGACGGAGACGGAAACAGAGGAACGAACAGAGAGAGAAACTGAAATTTCCGTAGCCGTTGTATATATAGAAGGCACCTTTAGTACCGGTTGGAACCACCAACCGGTACTAAAGGCCTGTTTTGGCCAGGCCAAGCGGCGGGAAGCGACCCCCTTTAGTACCGGGTGGTGGCACAAACCGGTACTAAAGGCCCCCCCTTTAGTATCGGTTTGTGCCACGACCCGGTACTAAAGGGGGTTCGCTGGCGCAGGTGCGGTGCGGCAAGTTTAGTCCCACCTCGCTAGCCGAGGGGCGACCGCACTGGTTTATAAACCCCCGTGCGGTCGCTCTCTCGAGCTCCTCTCCAAAGCAGGCTTACTGGGCCTACGTGTTCTTTGCAGCCCTGTGGGCCCACTTGGCCTTTGCGGGCCTGCATCCTGGCCCAACGATAGGTTGGGTTTCTAGTCGTATGCAGGCCGCTCTGGCCTAGTAGGCGGGCTTTTTTTATTTTATTTTTGCTTTATTTATTTTTGTGTTGTTTTTTTTGTGTATTTAGAGTTTCTTTGTGAACATTTTTGTTTTAGGTACAAAAAATTACAAACTTTCTGTTAGGTTTTTTTTATTATTTTATTGCTTTATTTATTTTTGTGTTGTTGTTTTTTTGTGTATTTAGAGTTTCTTTGTGAACATTTTTGTTTTAGGTACAAAAAATTACAAACTTTCTGTTAGTGCCTGTAGTTTTCAAATTTGAATAGTTTAAATTTTGAATTATTTGAAATTAGTGTGAATCACTAGTTTGTGAATAATTTAACTTTAAAAATCAGTAAAGGCATGAAAGAATTTGTTTGCACATAAAATTTCTTCGCGTTTCAAATGCCAAAACACATAACTACCCTAACTATTACAGAGATTCCCCTCTCGGTGCAAAACACAGAAGAAAGTGATGATAGCTAGTGAAGCTGATCACATCCCAGATCTTTGGGTGTGAAACTTTTTCTTCGCGTGTGTCCCTTTGCGCCGTAACCATGGAAAATCTTCATCACTTAACGGGATGCTCGGGTCAATATTCACTGTGAATGGAGCAATTTCATCAAACTTCTCATAATCTTCTGACTTGTCTGTCTTGTCATCCACTCCCACGATGTTTCTCTTCCCAGAAAGAACTATGTGCTGCTTTGGCTCATCGTACGATGCATTCGCTTCCTTATCTTTTCTTTTTCTTGGCTTGGTAGACATGTCCTTCACATAGAAAACCTGTGCCACATCATTGGCTAGGAAGAATGGTTCGTCTGCATACACAAGATTGTTGAGATCCATTGTTGTCATTCCGTACTGCGGGTCTTCCGTTACCCCGCCTCGTGTCATATTGACCCATTTGCACCGAAACAAAGGGACCTTTAAACCACGTCGATAGTCAAGTTCCCATATGTCCTGTATATAACCATAATATGTTTCCTTTCCCGTCTTGGTTTCTACATCAAAGCGGACACCACTGTTTTGGTTGGTGCTCTTCTTATCTTGGGCGATCATGTAAAATGTATTACCATTTATCTCGTACCCTTTGAAAGTCATTATATTCGAAGATGGTAACTGGGACAGCAAGTACAGGTCATCTTCAATAGAGGTGTCATGCATGGTACGTGTCTGCAACCAGCTGGCGAAACTCCTGGTTTGTTCACGTGTAATCCAGTCATCAGACTGCTCCGAGTGTTTGGAGCGTAGCAATTTCTTGTGTTCATCCATATACGGAGCCACCAAGGCGGAATTCTGTAGAACTGTGTAGTGTGCTTCAGTGAGAGAATGTCCGTCCATACATATTATTTGTTCCCCTCCTAGCGTGCCTTTTCCATCCAGTCTGCCCTTATGCCGCGATTCAGGAACACCAATCGGCTTAAGGTCAGGAATAAAGTCAATACAAAACTCAATGGCCTCCTCATTTTGATGGCCCTTGAAGATGCTTCCTTCTGGCCTAGCACGGTTATGAACATATTTCTTTAAGACTCCCATGAACCTCTCAAAGGGGAACATATTGTGTAGAAATACAGGACCCAAAACGTTAATCTCTTGGCACAGGTGAACTAGGACGTGTGTCATGATGTTGAAGAAGGATGGTGGGAACACCAACTCGAAACTGCCAAGACATTGCACCAAATCATTCTGTAACCTTGGTATGATTTCTGGATCGATTACCTTCTGAGAGATTGCATTGAGAAATGCACATAGCTTCACAATGGCTAATCGAACGTTTTCCGGTAGAAGCCCCCTCAATGCAACCGGAAGCAGTTGCGTCATAATCACGTGGCAGTCATGAGACTTTAGGTTCTGGAACTTTTTCTCTGCCATGTTTATTATTCCCTTTATATTCGATGAGAAGCCAGACGGTACCTTAATACTGAGCAGGCATTCAAAGAAGATTTCCTTCTCTTCTTTGGTAAGAGCATAGCTTGCATGACCCTGATGTATGCCGTCTTCTCCGTGCATATGTTGCTGGTCCTCCCGTGCCTCAGGTGTATCTTTTGTCTTCCCATACACGCCCAAGAAGCCAAGCAGGGTCACGCAAAGATTCTTCGTCACGTGCATCACGTCGATTGCGGAGCGGACCTCTAGGTCTTTCCAATATGGCAGGTCCCAAAATATAGATTTCTTCTTCCACATGGGTGCGCGTCCGTCAGCATACTTTGGAACAGATTGTCCGCCAGGACCCTTTCCAAATATCACCTTCAAATCCTTGACCATATCATGTACATCAGCACCAGTACGGTGGCGAGGTTTCGTCCGGTGATCCGCCTCACCTTTGAAATTCTTGCCTTTCTTTCTTACGGGATGCCTGCTCGGAAGAAATCGATGATGTCCCAGGTACACATTCTTCTTACAACTATTCAAATATATACTGTCGGTATCATCCAAACAGTGCGTGCATCCGTGGTATCCCTTGTTTGTCTGTCCTAAAAGGTTACTGAGAGCAGGCCAATCATTGATGGTCACGAACAGCAATGCCTTTAGGTCAAATTCTTCCTGTTTGTGCTCATCCCATGCACGTACACCTGTTCCATTCCACAGTTGTAAGAGTTCTTCAACTAATGGCCTTAGATACACATCAATGTCGTTGCCGGGTTGTTTAGGGCCTTGGATGAGCACTGGCATCATAATGAACTTCCGCTTCATGCACAACCAAGGAGGAAGGTTATACAAACATAGAGTCACAGGCCAGGTGCTATGGTTGATGCTCAGCTCCCCAAAAGGATTAATGACATCTGCACTTAGACCAAACCATACGCTCCTTGCGTCATCTGCAAACTCCTTCCCGTACTTTCTTTCAATTTTTCTCCACGGCGACCCGTCAGCGGGTACTCTCAACTTTCTGTCTTTCTTACGGTCTTCTCTGTGCCATCGCATCGCCTTGGCATGCTCTTTGTTTTGGAACAAACGTTTCAACCGTGGTATTATAGGAGAATACCACATCACCTTGGCAGGAATCTTCTTCCTGGGGCGCTCGCCCTCGACATCACCATGCTCATCGCGGCTGATCTTATAGCGCAATGCACCACATACTAGGCAAGCGTTCAAATCCTCGTACTCACCGCGGTAGAGGATGCAATCATTAGGGCATGCATGTATCTTCTGCACCTCTAACCCTAGAGGGCAGACAGCCTTCTTTGCTTCGTACGTACTCTCGGGCAATTCGTTGTCCTTTGGAAGCATATCCTTTATCATTACCAACAACTTTCCAAATCCCTTGTCAGGTACACCATTCTCTGCCTTCCATTGCAGCAATTCCAGTGTGGTGCCCAACTTTTTCTTGTCACCTACGCAATTTGGGTACAACATTTTTTTGTGATCCTCTAACATGCGCTGCAACTTCTTCTTCTCCAAATCACTTGCGCAGTTTCTCTTTGCATCGGCAATGGCCCGACCTAGATCATCAACGGGCTCATCTGATGCCTCTTCTTCAGCTTCTTCCCGCATTGCCGGCTCAGCTTCTTCCCGCATTACCGGCTCAGCTTCTTCCCCCATTGTTGTATCATCGTATTCAGGGAACCCATGGCCAGGATAGCTGTCGTCGTCCTCTTCTTCTTCATTGTCTTCCATCATAACCCCTCTTTCTCCGTGCTTGGTCCAAACATTATAGTGGGGCATGAAATCGGACTCAAACAGGTGGACGTGAATGGTTCTTGACGTAGAGTAATTGCGACCATTCTTACAGCCAGCACATGGACAAGGCATAAAACCATCCGCCCGCTTGTTTGCCTCAGCCGCAAGCAGAAAAGTATGCACGCCCTCAATGAACTGGGGAGAGCATCGGTCATCGTACATCCATTGCCGGCTCATCTTCATTACACAACACCGAATAGACCAAATTAATACAAGTTCATACATAAAGTTCATATACAACACTTAATTAAATGCAACATACAAATAACTCTCTAGCTAAAGAATTTAAATGCAACAACAAATGCGATGAAGATCGCAATTAAGGTAACAATTGATCCAATAGCATAATGATACCAAGCCACACTATCAATGGCATATTTTCTAATCTTTCTAATCTTCAACCTCATTTTCTCCATCTTGATCTTGTGATCATCGACGACATCGGCAACATGCAACTCCAATTCCATCTTCTCCCCCTCAATTCTTTTCAATTTTTCTTTCAAATACTCGTTTTCTCTTTCAACTAAATTTAACCTCTCGACAATAGGGTCGGTTGGAATTTTCGGTTCACATACCTCCTAGATAAAAATATCTATGTCAACTTGATGGGCATAATTTGTCATAAACACGAAATGCAACAACTAGTTTTAAAAGAGAATCTACCACATCCGAATCATAACAAGGACGAGGGCCGACGGGGACGGATATCAAAACCATGGCACTATGTATAACAAACAACGTACGGGTAAGATAATTATACGAGTAACTATATATCCAAATCACATAAACTTCAATTTGCTAATGTAAAACATTCATGAACAAGAGGCTCACCACAAGGTGGTGCCGGCGACGGGACAGTGCGGGCGATCGACGGTGGTTACGACGGAGATTTAGAAGGCACTAAGTAAACCACACCTACATATGCAAACTAAGTGTTATTTTAACCTCAGATTGCATATAAATCAAATACTAGCACATATATATATATTTCCTCCCAAATTACTAAACTCACAAATTAATAACTATATAAAGCATTGCAAGAGCTAATATAGCAATGAGAGATGAAAGGACAAAGTTGCTAACCTTTGTGATCATTTGAATGGATGGGGGCCTTCAAATCTTGACAAATTTTGGGCAAAATGTGTGATGAGCTCGAGAGGAAGAGGGGAAGAACAGAGAGGAGAGGGGAAAGGGGAAGAACAGAGCGAGCTCGGGTGGACGAAGGGTTTATGTAGGGCAACCTTTCGCACCGGTTCGTGCCAAGAACCGGTACTAAAGGTGCTGGAGGGGGCCCAGACTGACAACATCCTGCCACCACTCTCATTAGTACCGGTTCGTGGCACGAACCGGTGCTAAAGGTTAGCCACGAACCGGTACTAATGAGAGCGGCCCGGCTAGCCTTTGGAACCGGCACTAATGTATACATTTGTGCCGGCTCAAATACAAACCGGCACTAATGTGCTTCACGTTTGACCCTTTTTCTACTAGTGTTAGGTCACGTTGGTATGCGAAACCTTGACAAGCTTATTAAGGGGAATCATATCCTTGGAGTTAATGATGTCATATTTGATAACGATAGACTTTGCAGTGCTTGTCAAGCAGGTAAACAGGTTGGAGGAAGGCATCCCGTGAAGAACATCATGACCACAAAGAGGCCACTCGAGCTACTTCACATGGATCTCTTTGGTCCCAACTCTTATAAGAGTCTCGGTGGAAATTCTTTTGGTCTAGTTATAGTTGATGATTTTTCAAGATTTACGTGGGTGTTCTTTCTCGATGATAAATCGCAGGTCCAAAAGATCTTCAAAAACTTCGCTAGGAAGGCCCAAAATCAATTTGAAGTGAAGATCAAGAAGGTTCGCAGCGACAACGGAACGGAGTTCAAGAACGCAAATGTGGACACCTTTCTTGACGAAGAAGGGATTACACACGAGTTCTCGGCTAGGTACACACCTCAACAAAATGGAGTTGTTGAGAGGAAGAACCGAACGCTCATCGAAATGGCGAGAACGATGCTTGATGAGTACAAGACACCGAAGCACTTTTGGGCAGAAGCAGTTGAGACAACTTGTCATGCAACAAATCGCTTGTATCTTCACAAGCTACTCGACAAAACGGCATACGAGCTCCTCACGGGTAACAAACCCCAAGTTGGATACTTTCGAGTATTCGGCTCAAAGTGCTACATTCTTGATAAGCATCGTCGTTCTAAATTTGCTTCTAAGTCTCATGAAGGTTTCCTACTAGGTTATGGCTCAAACTCTCACACTTACCGTGTCTACAACAATTTCACCCAAAAGGTTGAAGAGACGGTAGATGTGAAGTTTGATGAATCTAACGGCTCGCAAGTAGAGCAATTGCCAATTGATGTAGGAGACAAAGATCCTTCAGAAGCAATCCAAGACTTGTCTATTGGCAAGGTTCGTCCAACGGAGGTGAAGGAGAGTACCTCGTCCGTCCAAGTGGAAGCTTCTACTTCACGACAAGGTGAACCAAGAGTTGACACGGAAGCATCCACAAGTGGGACATACCAAGATGAAGAAAACGAGGAAGTGCATCAAGAACGTCAACAACCTCCTTCTCCACCACGACAAGAGAACGACAACGCCAAAAATGAAGAAGAAGAAGATGAAGAAGATGTTCAACCAAGAACCAAGCAAAAGCTTTCACGAGTTCGAGCAAGAATTGCTAAAGACCATCCCGTCGAGCAAATCTACAATGATATTCAAACCGGGAGAATCACTCGCTCTAAAACTCGTTTAGCTAACTTTTGTGAAAACTATTCTTTCATCTCTAGCATTGAACCTATGAAGGTCGAAGAAGCATTGGAAGATCCGGATTGGATAAATGCTATGCATGAAGAGCTACACAACTTTGAGAGGAACCAAGTTTGGACATTGGTTGAGAAGCCCGACAACAACCATAGCATCATCGGTACCAAATGGGTGTTTCGCAACAAGCAAGATGAAGATGGACAAGTAGTTCGCAACAAAGCACGTCTCGTCGCCCAAGGCTACACATAAGTCGAAGGTATGGACTATGGTGAGACTTATGCCCCCATTGCTAGACTTGAGTCTATTCTCATCTTACTTGCCTATGCTAATCACCATGACATCACATTGTACCAAATGGACATTAAAAGTGCTTTTCTAAATGGTGAAATAGAGGAGGAAGTTTATGTTAAACAACCTCTCGGCTTTGTCAATCCTAAGAAACCCAATCATGTTTACAAACTTCACAAAGCTCTTTATGGTCTTAAACAAGCTCCTAGAGCATGGTATAAATGCTTGACCAAGTTCCTTATTGAAAAAGGCTTTGAAATTGGGAAAATTGATTCCACACTCTTTACTAAAAGGGTTAATGGTGAACTCTTTGTGTGCCAAATTTATGTTGATGATATTATATTTGGTTCAACTAACCCTCATTTTAGTGAAAAGTTTGGGAAGCTAATGTCGGAGAAGTTTGAGATGTCTATGATGAGTGAACTCAAATTCTTTCTTGGCAAATCAAGCAAACTAAGGAAGGTACCTTTGTCTCGCAAACAAAGTACACCAAGGACTTATTCAAGAAGTTCAATATGCAAGAGTGCAAAGGTATGTCTACACCCATGCCTACTGGTGGACATCTTGACTTGACCAAAGATGATGAACCAGTTGATCAAAAGGTTTATCGCTCTATGATTGGTTCATTGTTATATCTATGTGCTTCACGTCCCGATATTATGCTAAGTGTGTGCATGTGTGCATGATATCAAGCTGCTCCTAAAGAATGTCATCTTAAGGCTGTGAAAAGGATAGTGAGATACTTAATCCATACACCAAATTTTGGCATTTGGTATCCTAAGAGGGCCTCTTTCGATCTTGTTGGCTATTCCGACTCGGACTATGCCGGAGACAAGGTTGACAGAAAGTCCACTTCGGGTACTTGTCAATTTCTTGGTAGATCTCTTGTGTCTTGGTCCTCCAAGAAACAAAACTCGGTATCCTTATCCACCGCCAAAGCTGAATATATTGCCGCTGGTTCATGTTGTGCTCAATTACTTTGGATGACCCAAACTCTTAAAGATTATGGGATATATGTGAGACATGTTCCTTTGCTTTGTGATAATGAAAGTGCTATCAAAATTGGTCATAATTCTATGCAACATTCTCGAACTAAGCATATTGAAGTTCGTCATCATTTCATTCGAGATCATATTGCTAAGGGTGACATTGATCTTAAGCATGTTCGCACCGAAAAGCAATTAGCAGATATATTCACTAAACCTCTTGATGAGAAAGTGTTTTGCAGGTTAAGAGGAGAATTGAACATCATTTATGCTTCAAACTTGGAGTAGAAACTCCATTGGATACATGCAAGACATGAGCTTATGACTAATCCTTGATATTTCTCTTATGATGAAAATCTTGTGTCTTGGATATATTTGTATCTTGCATGTCATCTAACCCATGTAGGTACTTGGTTGAATCAAATTCCATGAGGTTGAAACCTACTCATATCTTGAGCAATCTCTACATCACCAAGTCTCTACACAAGGTGGTTGAAGACAAGGAAGCACGAAACCATTCAAACATATCCTTTGGCAAATTCTATGTTGAGTTTCATGATTGTCATTTTTGGATATACAAGTGCTCTTCCTTGCAAGAACTAATCCATGTAGGAAGATGGACTCAAATTCCAAGTGGTGCTCCAAATTCTTGATGAGCTACATCAACCTTGAGCAACCCACACAAGTTCAACTACATGGACAACACCACCAACCAAGGTATGTTATTCCATCTTAGAGAAGCTTTACTCCGAGTCATGAGTTAAAGCAACTCGACAAGATGTGAATACATCAAGATGCTTAAACGAAAAATGGCAACCCCATTTTGAGCTTAAACGATGAGTATGGCCTATGATCAAGTGATCTCACTTGACTCCTAAGTCAATATACTCTAACATAGGTGACTTTGTCGCCGACCATCTCTAGATGAAGTTCCCTTGTGTTTTCTTCTGTGTTTTTGCATTTATCTCATGCATATGTGTTTCCCCTTTCAAAAAAACTTCATCTAGATTTCTTTTTGTTTGCTCTGCATTTTCTGCATCTAATTCCTTGCAAATCTTTGTGAGATCTTTCTAGTCTAGTGAGCTGAGGTGACAAGTGTTTTCCTGTGTTGAACTCGGTTACACCGATTTGTTATTTTCGGTCCAACCGAAAAATTTCAGTACCACCGAAGCATACCACTCGGTGCCACCGATTTCACAACAGGAAAAATAGTTTGCCGCTTATTCTGTGTTTCTTCTGATCCAGCTCCACTCAATGAATCTTGTCCTCTACAAGCATCACATTTTTATCATTGCTTTATGTTGTGACTCAAGGATCAAACCCATTCACGTCAAATTCTAGAGAGGGAGAGAGAGATTACATCTTATCAAGCCCTTCTTGGAAATTGATGTCAAAGGGGGAGAGAGAGATCACATCAAAGCTTATCATTTAGAGAGAGAGATCACATCTCAGAGGGAGAGAGAGAAGATCCTTCAAGGGGAGAGAGAGACCTCCAGGGGGAGAGAATACTAGTAGAAAGTATTTCTCAAGGATCCCAGATGCTTGGTGTTCAAGAGGAGAGACGCCACATGTCTTCTTGAGGGGAAAGACATGTTCATATGTGCTTATTTGCATTAGCTTGCATTACCTCTGTTCATTTATATCCTTCAGCTCTGATTTTCTGTTCCCTATCTTCTCCCAGTATCCCATGTTAGATTCAGGGGGAGCAAGACATCTAAGGGAAAGAAATCATTTAAATTCATTGCATATCTTTACTCTTGGGTACATGTCTAATCCAATGTGGTACTTAGTACTCACTCTCTACATGTCATCCCAGTCTTGGTATTCTTGTGGTGTTTTTTGTTTGCTCTGGCTAGTAGATGTATCTATGTTATCTAACCTTGTTTATGCAGGTTCATTTCATCCTAAGCCAACTCAAGACTACAAGGTAAGTATATGCATCACAATCATGTGTATGAGGAATTCTTGCTGATGTACATACTGTTTGCAAGAAGGACTCACGGGCATGAAGGTATTTCCTTTAATATATATTTTTGCTATGATGCATATAGCCAAGATACATGTAACATATTGCCTTCTCTATCATGGTTATGCTATCACATGCTTCTACATTTCATATTCACATGATTGCATACATGTAGGGGGAGCCTATGCTTGTTACATGTCTTTCCAAAGCTTTACTTGCTATTCTTTATATCTTTATCTAAAGCTTTGATGTATGTTGCCATCAATTACCAAAAAGGGGGAGATTGAAAGCACAAGTGCTCCCTAGGTGGTTTTCGTAATTAATGACAACATATCTCTTGTTGGACTAACACTTGTATCTAGCATGTTTCAGATAAGTTCAACGATGGAGTGGCATGGACTAAAGGATGTGGGAACTCCTTCAAGATGCTAAGGACAAATGATTGGCTCAAGCTTCAAGCTCAAGACTCTTCATTTTATATTTTAGTGATCCAAGATCACATTGAGTCTATAGGAAAAGCCAATACTATCAAGGAGGGATGAGGTGTTTCTTAATGAGCCTCTTGCTTCATGTGCTTAGTGATATGCTCCAAATACCCTCAACTACTTTCCCACTTCCACACATATGTCCTAAACCTAAAGTCAAACTCGGCCCCACTGATTCTTTCTATCCGGCGCCACCGAGTTTGGATGGCTTAGACACTGCCACAAACCCTAGGCAAATCGGTCTCACCGATAGGGATCTCGGTCTCACCGAGATGGGATTGTAATCTCTCTATGTATGTCCATTATCAAAATTGGTCTCACCGAGTTTGAGCAATCGGTACTACCGAGATTACAATGCAAACTCTCTGGTTAACTTATTATCAAAATCGGTCCCACCGAGTTTGATGATCTGTCAAACCGAGTTTGCCTGACCAACTCTCTGGTTAGCTAATTACCAAAATCGGTCTCACCAAGTTTGTGTAATCGGTCACACCGAGATTACGTTATGCCCTAACCCTAACCGAATCAGTCCTACCGAGTTGCATTTCGGTCCCACCGAAAACCCTAACGGTCACATTATTTGCTAAATCGGTCTGACCGAGTTTAATGGTTCGGTCCCACCGAGTTTGGTAGATTGTGTGTAACGGTTATATTTTATGTGGAGGCTATATATACCCCTCCACCTCCTCTTCATTCGAGGAGAGAGCCATCAGACTAAACCTACACTTCCAGCATCCTATTTCTGAGAGAGAACTACCTACTCATGTGTTGAGGCCAAGATATTCCATTCCTACCATATGAATCTTGATCTCTAGCCTTCCCCAAGTTGCTTTCCACTCAAACCCTTTTTCCACCAGATCCAAATCCTATGAGAGAGAGTTGAGTGTTGGGGAGACTATCATTTGAAGCACAAGAGCAAGGAGTTCATCATCAACGCACCATTTGTAACTTCTTGGAGAGTGGTGTCTCCTAGATTGGATAGGTGTCACTTGGGAGCCTCCGACAAGATTGTGGAGTTGAACCAAGGAGTTTGTAAGGGCAAGGAGATCGCCTACTTCGTGAAGATCTACCGCTAGTGAGGCAAGTCCTTCGTGGGCGACGGCCATGGTGGGATAGACAAGGTTGCTACTTCGTGGACCCTTCATGGGTGGAGCCCTCCGTGGACTCGGGCAGCCGTTACCCTTCGTGGGTTGAAGTCTCCATCAACGTGGATGTACGATAGCACCACCTATCGGAACCACGCCAAAAACATCTGTGCCTCCAATTGCGTTTGAATCCTCCAATCCCTTCCCTTTACATTCTTTCAAGTTGCATGCTTTATTTTCCGCTGCTCATATACTCTTTGCATGCTTGCTTGCTATATGTTGTGAATGTTAAACTTGTGCCTAAACTCCACTCAAACTTTAAAGAATCTTAAAAACTGCAATTTTGGTACTTAGTGTCTAATCACCCCCCCCCTCTAGACACCTCTTCTAAAGGTCCTACACTAAACCCTAGAATCTAGCCTATGAGATTATGATTGTTGTCCTACGGACTAAACCCTCCGGTTTATATAGACACCGGACGGGGCTAGGGTTACATAAGGTCGGTTACAGAGAAAGGAATCTACATATCCAAATCACCAAGCTTGCCTTCCATGCAAAGGAGAGTCCCATCCGGAAATGGGACGAAGTCTTCTATCTTGTATCTTCATAGTCCAACAGTCCAAACAAAGTATATAGTCCGGCTGTCCGATGACCCCTTAGTCCAGGATCCCTCAATCTCAAAAAAGGAAGATGCATGTATTAGAGAGGTGTTTATTGAAAGGCAATGGAATTGAGGATAAATTTTTGGATATTTGCATGCTTGCCGCAATGGGCACAACTTAGCAAACTACTTCCTCCCCACGGAAAACTTTGACTATAAATGTCATAAAATTACACCACAGGAAACTCATTTTGCATATAAATAAAATAGTACAAGTTTTGTAGAATATATCATATTTTATTAGTTATTTAGATGGTCGAAGTTTGACCCAAAATATGATTAGGCCTAGTAAACCTGAACTAAGTGACATACTAAAAGAATAATAAATACAAAACTAAAGTACGATGGCAGAGAGTGAGAAGCAGCACACATGGCTAATGGTAGGCCAACAAGATGTACACTTACCTCGACGATATTGGAGCAGGAAGACACCGCAGGTATTAGCTAGTTAAACATATATGTCATATAATGTTATCTTTATATGCAACCGATTTGGCCATACCAAACAAATAGTATGACCACCGCCACCATGAGGGAGTGCAAATTTGAGCTTGTAGGAGGGGTAAAGGCAATTCGACATGACCTCCCGGATGATCGCTCCGTGCCTGATTGCCCGCGACCAACGTGTGACCTCTTGTGCATCCTAGCCAGAAACACTCCAACACCGGCCACACCGATGGGAGACCACACAACACCGATTGGCCAGCGCGATGATGCCATTTTAGAGAAGACATGTATCTAATTCTCTTTCTACTGATACCATCCACAATGTCTTTGTATTTAAGAATTTTTGTTTTCATAATGGGCTCCATATTCTCATCTTGCTCCGGTCCCCTAAAACCTCAGGACCAGGTGTCGGTGCAACAAACCCTGGGCCCGTTGCCCAGACTGTGCACATGCCCAAGAACAAGATTGCAGCACCAAGATCAGATCAAGCATGAAGGGATCAACTCTTTGAAGAATCGGAGAGCTGGTCGAGAAGATCAAGTCAAGCTAGATAGGCAAATATCACTAATGGAAAAACCTCCCTTGACAGACAGGCGAGCCTGGCGAGGTTGGGGTTACCCCAAAGCAAGCCTCCAGATCGTCCCGGCAGGCCTGCCGGGACTTGCGGAGGCAAAACACTCCACAACACCACCTCACAGCGACGCAAGTCATCGATCGGTGCGGTGTCAAGCCCCTAAGTGACTAAGTGGCTGCTTCCTGTCACATGGCAGCCACTTCCTACAGAAAACACCTCCATATGACACTTGTCCTAAGACGTGTCAAGCAAGCGGGCGCGAAGCTGGCAAAACAGCCTGGTAAGGCTTGCCAGACACATTGTGATGTGACACTGAGCGGTGCATTTAATGCGCTCTGTCTGCCTATAGAGTTAGGTATGATAGAACTGTTGGCTATCTAATCAGTGTGTAAAAGAATGATTTGCCACTGTGGTAACCCCTTTATCTATAAAAGGAGGCCCATGGCGACCGTAGAAAGGATTCGGACCCTCGCACATTCATTCGTGCGTAGCCACTCTCACCCCAAGGCAACCCTGCCAGGCAAGACCATCGTGTTCTGCACCATTATCCACCATCAATCCACCATCAATCCACCAAAGCAGGAGTAGGGTTTTACGCCTCGCGACGGCCCGAACCTGGGCAAAATTACCCGTGTGATCTCTGTCGTGTTGTTTTACGCTTCTCCGCTCTTTGTGCAACATGCACATCCCCCCGCCGAACCAAAAGGGGATCATGGCCCCATAGGTGGCCATGGTTTCCCATGACATACTTGGCACACCAGGTAGGGGGGTCACTTGCGCGAACCCAGAGAGCATAAGCAGCGCGTCATCTGCATCACCATTTTCATCATCGACGGCTCCATCAACTATGGAGCCCAAGAAGAAGCCCAGTGAGGCAGCTAACCCGTCCACCTCGAAGGCCCCTCCGCCCGCGACCGCCGATGTCACAGGGACCGCAGGGACGCATGGAGATGTGGACGATGTGGGGGACATGGTCGACGCAGGCAGCGTTGTTACCGCCTCCCCCGTGGCCGGAGCAGGAGCGGAGGCACCGGGGAAGGACAACATCAGCAACATCCCAGCGGCCATGCTCCACGAGGTACGGGTGGAGTGGTTATTCCTTCCGCACCCCTCCACCCAGCCGAAGGGCACAACTGCAGTGGTGGTGCTTGTTCTGGGAAGAACAACAACTCTCTAGTCGCTCCCGCTGCGGGCGCGACCGCAGGGCATCCATCACCCCCGGAGCGGGCTGACCCAGCTGTTGTGCCCAACGGAGCCGCTAGCCCTCAAGCGCCCCCACCTCGTCACCACACCATCCAAGCGGGTGGTTCGCAACAATGAGGGCACGACGTAATCGCTACCAGCACCATCAGGAGCCGAGCAACGCTACGATATACATCATCATCACCTATGCCAAGCACCGCCTCGGAGGCCATGGCGCGGGCCCAACTGCTATTGAGATTTCTGCCGGCAGCCGATCAGATGGATGAGTGGCAAGCCACCATCCAAAGCCTGATTGGTTTCACCTAGGCGGGAGGATCACAGCGAGCTGGCCCACCGCGACTTCCCAAGGCGACGACAACGGCCCGCGCTGCTGGCCGTACTAAAGGGGCCACCCCCATGGTGCAATCCCCACCACGGCAACCAGCATTGGAGCCATGCAACCAAGAACCCGATGACGTCTTGATGGCCTCATCCGACCCTCGAGCGCGTTGAGGCCAACGACGGGCCCCGGAGGATATGCAGGGGGAAGGCGCGTGCGCCACCATCGAGCCACACCATGACACCCTCCGCCAGTCCGATGGGCGCGACGGTCTCGACATCGATGAGCTCGCACTCGGCAGGGGCGGGCACCTGCCTTTCGAGTTTTGGTGCCCGCCTTCACTCGAGAGCTGCAGCAAGTCCGTTGGTCGTCCGCCTGCATGTTCAAGCCAGAGATACCAGAGAAGTATGATGGGTGGCTAAACCTGGTAGAGTTCCCACCATCGTTGTTCAAGCTGTCAGCAGAAGAGATGAGAAGGTGTTCGCTAACTACTTCCCTTTGGCAGTCAAGCCAAATGTGAGGTCTTGGCTAATGCACTTGCCGGAGAACTCCATTTTGACCTGGGCTGGCCTACGCCAGGAGTTCATTGGTGCCTTCACAGGCGGCCATCAAGAATCAGGGCGGCCCATCGACTTGCAGCTTCTCCGGCAAAAAGAAGGAGAGACTCTGCGAAAGTACTTGCAGAGGTTCAGCTGAGTCCACACAAATATTCCAAACATCCACCCGACAGTTGTGATAGTTGCATTCCAATCCAACATGCACAACCGTCGGATACGTTCCAAGATGAACGTTCGGTTGCCCACGATTGTGAAGGAACTTTACACCTTGGTGGACAAGTGTGCTCGGGTGGAGGACGGTAGGAAACTTCCCGGAGAGGAAGATGGCATCGACATCGACTCAGACAATGATGACGAGGCCACCATTCAGGAGAAGAAGAACAAGAAGCGCAAGGGTAAGGCAGTAATGAACATTGAGGGATCGAGCACGCCTAGTACCTGTAAGAAGGCTAAGGTCGAAGCTCCCGGCAAGGAAGTTGCCGCGTGCATTGATTACTGGGAGGCTGCGGCTGTCGACAAGGCTGGAAAAGGTGATGGGCCATACTGCAAGATTCATCAGACCAAGGGCCACGATCTCCAGGAGTGTCATTAGGTTGAATAGCTCGTCAAGAAGTAGATGGCTGAGTATGAGAAGGGCCGAGGCGGTGAAGCAAATCACCCTGGAAAGGCTCCTCGGAACCAAGGAAAACCCGCCAGGGGCCGTGAGAAGGAGGATTGCAATGGTGAAAGTGATGAAGGGGATGAAGAGGAAACTAGTGAGCAGGAACTCCAGAAGGCCACTAATGCCATGTGCATTGACGGGGGTGCATCTCTGCACTCCTCTCACCACCAACTCAAACAGTGGGCACGTGAAGTTAATGACGTGGAGCCAGTGGCAGAATCTCAGAAGCCGCTCAAGTGGTCACGCATGCCCATCATCTTTGACAAAGAGGAGCACCTTGACCGCACCATCGCGGTAGGGTGCTTGTCGTTGTTTGTCTCACCAACAATCCGCAACCTCAAAGTCACAAAGATGTTGGTTGATGGCGGGGCTGGGTTGAATCTAATTTCCCCAAAGGTTATCAACAAACTTCAGATAGCAGAGGAAGAGCTCGAGTTCACGTGCACGTTTCAAGGAATCAACCCTGACAGGAGTCATCCTAAGGGAAAGATCACGTTGCCAATGACATTCGGGGGAGAGTTGAATTACCAGACTGAGAAGGTTGTGTTCGATGTGGTCGACCTCCCCCTGCCGTACAACGGAATCCTTGGGCGCCCAACTCTGGCCAAATTCATGGCGGCATCCCACTATGCCTACAACCCCTTGAAGATGCCAGGGCCAGTGGGAATCATTTCCATTCCGTCAGACGAGAAGGATGCAATCATTTGTGTGGATAAGATGTACCGGGACACAGTCGCAGTAGAGGCCGCTGAAGCGCAGTTCCCGCCAAGGAAAGCAAGGGAAATAAGAAGGCTAGCAGGGATGCCAGCAAGGAATTCGGGAAGCGTACCTCTTTGGAGTATGCCGCGCCTGTTGATGACTTTCCGGAGAGTACCAATAGCAAGAGATCCAAGGCTATTGGACCCCATGTGAAAAAGGTCCTGACGGGGCTGGCTGGCGTTGATGGTACTTTCACTATCAGTGCCACCCTTGATGACAAATAGGAAAGCATGCTCGTTGCCTTCCTGCGGGCGAATATCGATGTGTTTGCCTGGCAACCATCTGATATTCCTGGTGTTCCCAGGGAGGTTAGCGAGCACCACCTTGCTGTCTGCCCACATGCCCGACCCGTCAAGCAGAAGGTCCAAAAGCAAGCCTTGGAGAGGCAACATTTCATTGTCGCAAAAATCAATAAACTTATGCTAGCTGGTTTGGTCAGAGGAGTACTACACCCAACGTGGTTAGCAAACCCAGTGGTCGTGCGCAAGGCTAATGGGAAATGAAGGCTTTTCATAGATTTCATGGCTCTAAACAAGGCATGCCCAAAGGACCCATTCCCCTTGTCACACATCGGCCAGATTGTGGATTCCACTTCTGGGTGTGATTTGCTCTCCTTTCTGGATGCATATCTGGATACCATCAAATCTTTATGTCCAAGGAAGACGAAGAGAAGACCTCATTCATCACCCCATGTGGCACATACTGCTTCGTGCGAATTCCTTTCGTGTTGAAGAGTGTCAGGTCCACTTTTGCAAGATCTGTCCAGATTGGTTTTGGATCACAGTTGCACAGGAACATTAAAGTTTACATGGATGATATTTTGGTCAAGACCAAGGACCGATCAACCCTCATCCAGGACTTAGAAGAGACGTTTGCTAATCTGTGCAAGATCAACTTGAAGCTGCATCTGTAGAAGTGTGTGTTTGGCGTTCTCTCGTGCAAGCTACTTGGTTTCTTTGTGTCCCATCACAGGATAGAGGCCAACCCGATAAGATCAAGTCTATTGAGAAGATTCAGGCACCTAAGAAAGTTAAGGATGTGAGGCATTTGACAAGGTGCATTGCCGCGCTTAGCAGGTTCATCTCCAAGTCTGCCGAGCGCGCCTTGCTGTTCTTCAAAAATTTAAAGAAGGCAGGACCCATGAAGTGGACTTCGGAAGCAGACGCAGCACTACAAGATTTGATGACCTACTTGTCTTCTGTGCCAACTTTGGTTGCTCCCAAACTACAAGAGTCGTTGTTGCTATACCTGGAAGCAACTAATCAAGTGGTTAGTGCAACACTAGTGGCACAGCAGGAAGTGGAGGAAGCAGCAGCCTTGACTAGTATCCCTTCCGGGGGAGAGAGCGAGCATAGCCCGGCAAGGCCAGACATGGATCAAGATAGGGAAGAGCACGACAGCGGAGGCAACCCCAAGGACGCGACAAGGAAGAAAGTGATGCAGCGCCCAGTATACTTCGTTAGCTCCCTATTGCAGGGGGCTAGATCCAGGTATTCTGGCGTGCAAAAATTGGTTTTTGGCCTAGTCATGGCCTCAAGGAAACTGCACCACTACTTCCAACCCCATGAGATCACGACTGTCACTCGCTTCCCTTTGCAAAGGATACTCCAAAACCCTGAGGCTACCAGCAGAATAGTGGAGTGGGCATTGGAGTTATCCAGCTTTGGCTTAAATTTTGAAAGCACATCAACAATTCGGAGCAGAGCACTGGTAGAGTTTATTGTAGAATGGACACCAACCCCTGATGAAGAGATACTAGAGACAGTTATTCCCAGTAAGGAAGCACCCCAAGAATGGATCATGTATTTCGATGGCGCCTTCTCCCTACAAGGTGCAGGGGCTGGCGTGCTTCTCGTTGCTCGCACTGGAGAGCACCTGAGGTATGTCATCCAGATGCTTTTTCCCCGGGAGGAGGTGACAACAATACTGCAGAGTATGAAGGGCTCATTGATGGGCTCAGGATTGCCACAGAATTGGGGATCAAGAAGCTGATCATTCGAGGAGATTCACAACTTGTGGTGAGACAAGCCAACAAGGATTACCAAAGTCCATTGATGGAGGCATACATTGAGGAAGTGAGAAGTCTGGAGGAGCTCTTTGACGGATTGCAAACAAAGCACGTACCCTGTGAGGAAAATAGCATTGCTGGTCATCTGTCAAAGTGTGTTGTGCAGAAGCTTCATGTGGAACTAGGAACTTTTGTTCTCCATCTTACTCAGTCCTACATATCCCCGGCAACAATGGCCTGGAAGAGGAGGAAACTGAACTCCGGCAGGCCTCTCCCAGTAGAGCCTCTCGAGGCTCCCAGCAGAGAGCTTGACGGGAACAACTCCCCTTCAGCTGCTGAGCTACCCCCTCCCACCAGACCACCAGTCCTCGTGGTCGAGGGGTGCGCTCCCATGAAGGAGTAGGCGTCGCTAGTCCTTGTTGCTGAGCCCCAAGCTCCAACTTGGGCAGAAAACATAGTTCATTTCCTACAAACCAGAGAACTTCCCGAAGAGCAAGAAGAAGCTGAAAGGGTAGCCCGGAGGGCCAGTATGTATCAGTTTGTCGATGACACACTATACAGAAGAAGGCCCAACGTTGTGAAATTGAAGTGCATTTGTCGGGAAGAAGGAAAGGAACTGCCGGCAGAAATACACAAAGGCATGTGCGGCTCCCACATTGGATCAAGGGCTTTGGTTGGGAAAGCATTCCGGCAAGGATTCTATTAGCCCACGGCCCTCCAAGATGCAGTCGAGCTAGTCACTAAGTGTGAAGCCTGCCAGTTCCACTCCAAGAGTATCCATCTGCCTGCCCAAGCTCTTCAGACAATCCCTTTGTCATGGTCGTTTTTTGGTCTGGGGGCTCGGTATCCTTGGCCCTTTCCCCCGTGCTGTTGGGGGCTTTGAATTCTTGTTTGTTGCAATAGACAAGTTTACAAAGTGGCCGGAAGTAGAAGCCGTGAGAAAGGTGACTGCTCAGTCAGCTATCAAGTTCTTGAAAGGATTGGTGTGCCGCTTCAGGGTCCCTGCCTGGATCATCACTGACAACGACACCCAATTCATGAGCCACGCATTCATGCAATATGTTCATGCCCTCAGAAGCAAGATCTCATTTGCCTCCGCTGCACATCCCAGAAGCAACGGGCAAGCTGAGAGGGCGAACGCTGAAGTGTTGCGAGGACTCTCAAGACAAGAACATTTGATAAGCTGCAGAAGTGCGGCTGGCGGTGGATCGACGAGCTGCCGATGGTTCTTTGGTCCCTCCGAATGACACCAAATCGAGCTACCGGCCAGACTCCCTTCTCCCTAGTCTATGGGGCAGAAGCAGTTATCCCCATGGAACTCATTTACGGGTCACCCCAAGTGCTTCCCTATGATGAAGTAGCGCAGGAACAGCACCGATGTGATGACGTTGTGCTTCTCGAGGAGAACCGTCTCCAGGCTGCTACACGTGCTGCACGCTACCAGCAAGCCCTGCGTCGCTATCATAGCCGCAGGGTTCATGCCCGGTGTTTTGAGGAAGGCGACCTTGTCCTTAGGCGCGTTCAGTCCGCCAAGGGTACAAACAAGTTGACGCCGAAGTGGGAAGGCCCTTACCCAGTAGTACGGGTCACCAGACCTGGCTTAATCCGTCTGGAGACCGGAGATGGCATTCAGTTGCAAAAATCATGGAATATTGAGCATCTCCGCAAGTTCTACCCGTAAGGCGCGGCTGTCAGGCCCTGCCTGGCAGCCACCCATTGTACAGGCCTTGCCTCAGTTGCATGTAACCCCTTGTACAAAGCTAGGCATAGACCCTGAGCAACAGAGAGATAAATGAAGCGCTGGGGGGCCCCAAAAAGTTGCATGCATGCATAAGCATATCATGAGCATCGCATGTTCATGTAGATAAGATCACATATCATAAACTGCAGGCTCCTGCCGTGGACTTGGTCCCCAAGAGGAGAGGAGAAGACAAGCCTACACTGCGATCTTCGGCAAGCCAAACAGATAAGTTTTTCCTCTTATCCATATGTGTTCTGTAAGTAAGGACTTGCGCATAAGAAAACCTTGCGGCCTTTCGAAACTTAGGTGCTCCCATCCCTTGACTCAAATTTTTCTTATGTTAGGATGGTCACACTGGCGTTTTGTTGGAGATATGCCCTAGAGGCAAACATGTATGATGATATTTCCTATGTGTTTATGAATAAAGATAGTCTTGGACATTATCAATGATGTGTATCAGCAAGTACGTGACTTGTTTGTGGAACTATGCATTGTATGATGACTGTCCTAAAAGGTCCCTAGTCAAAAGGGCTGTGTGGACGCGCAGCCGACTAGACTAGCATATGACATGGTCGATGGCTTGGTCTCACTAGCCATGGAGCATTGGATGCTAACCGGATAATATGGACTTGGAAAGGTCTGGTCGGATTCGACGTAGTCAGATCCGAGTCGAGATAAGGTCCGAGTCAGACAGACCCAACTATGAGATGCAGCGATATGTCATCTGTGAGTCTCTAGTACAACATACGTTCTATGTCTTAAGACCTGAGCTAACGCATGTACTCGGGATGGTGACAGACTTGCTTTGGGCCGACCAAACGATACTCCGTGACTGGCTAGTTATAAAGGTAGGTTTCGGGTATGTCCAGTCCCATGCTGCGAGACATGGTCGAGCAAGATGGGATTTGCCCCTCCGATCAGGAGAGATATACTCTGGGCCCCTTGTGTGACCCGACCAGGATAAGCATGGCCATGCGACAAGGATTATGAGATAATCTAGATTGTGGTCGGTATCACTGGAACGAGAAAGAGGTCGGGCTAGAACAAGGATGACAATCTCACCTTGATCCCGACAACATATATCGTGTGGCAAAGGGAACAGAAGTGTGACACGTTGTACAGGTTCGCCTAACCAGCTTCATAGTCTGCTTGGTGTTCGGCATGCCTTGCTAGAGGCCGCTACCAACTATGTAGTTAGGAGGTGATCCGAACTGCGACCAAGCTGACTTGAACCTAAGGGGTCGCGCGCTTAAGGGAAGGAACCTACGAGGTCGGTTCGTAGGACACTGGTCGGATGTGATCCGAACTGGACTAGGAACGGGACCGAGTAGACTTTGGGCTTTAGGGTCCGTGCGAGGCCCAAGTGTTGAGCCTCCGACGGACGCCTATATAAAGTGGAGGTGCGGCACACTCATGCGGTTGATCGCTTCGGCGCTGCGACTAGGGTTTGCATGTGTTGCGAATAGCCACCTCCACTCACCGCCGACTGTGTGATCGGACCTAGCAGTCCGCCGCACGGTGTTCCTCCTGCACGCGCAGATACCGTTAGAGGCGGTGCACTTGCGCCGCTCCGGCGAACTTGTACGTGGGATCGGACGACCGACTGTTCGAGGGAGATCAGGCGAGGAGGAGATGATCCACTCGGACGCGCTGCCCCAACTCTTCTTCCGCTGCATGGCACTGCGCGTCTAGTGGTAACGAACTGTGATCCATCTCCCGTGGCATGTTCTTAGTTGTTCTGCGCGTAGGAAAACTTTAATTTGCAGTCGACGCACCCTACCGTAGATCCCAACACGTTTGACAAAAAAGGATTAGCGGGGGGCTAGTCCCTCTTCATGATTTGTGCCCGGTAGGCCTAACTCCACGGCAACAAAACTGAGGGTACCGGCAGGATAGCCTACCGGGGGGGGGGGACTTGTTTACTTAAAAGTATAGAGGCATCCCACCTCTACATGGACATACTACATGCATGGGTCACAGGATTTATCTTTTTCATTAATATGTTGATCAAACAAGTACAAACCTTACAGGACACAAAAATGGATTAAAGAGATTACATAATTTGAACTAAAATTTGGCAAGTGCCTACAGATTTAAGATTGAAAAAAGATAAGTGACCCATGATGTCCTTTCTGTCCCTCTCCTCCTATGCACTGCGGCAGGAGGTGAAGAGGGAAAAAGGGGCGCCTAGGCAGAAGCCCAGCCTGACCCTGTCGGGATCTATGAGAGGTAGCCCGGCAGAAGCAAGAGGGCGCGGATGAAGGTGATGGTGAAGAGATTGGCGGGGACAACCCATCGATCGCCATCACCAGGGCCAGTAGGACGCGGCAAGGCAAACGGAGCTGTAGCCCGCGAGGAAGCCTACTAGGGTCCAGCTGGAGGGTTGCTGGAGGAGCTAGGAGGGGCACCACACCCACCCCTGCATCCAACTCCCTGGCAAATCGCCTTGCGGGGAAGGGGTGCAGGTGCAGAGGATGGTACCACCACCTGACGGTGACGGTGCAGCTGGTGTTCAGCCGGAGTCGGAGTCGCGTCCTCCTGGTCGACGCCTTGTCATCACCGTCACTGTCCTCCTCGTCGCTATCGCTCGAGGAGGAGCTTTCGTCGTTGGTCGAGCTCTCCGGGCAGCACCCTAAGCAAGCACCCGAGCTCCCAAAAACCTTGACGGAAAGGAAACCGCCCTCCATTAACTTAAAATGGAGGACGTGCCCTTCCGACAAGCTGTGAGCACACGCAAAACTCTTCTAGCCCCAAAGAAGTACATGACATGAGGGGCGGGGAAGTCTACATCCACCCGTATGCTGCCATTCCCACAACCCCTCATGTGCAGTCTCAACATTGGTGGCTGCTCGACCCTTGGAAATGGGGTAGGGATGCGGAGACGGCCGTGCGGAGGCTTATACAGCCTGATGACGAACTCCAAGGGCTGATCTCCGACGTGGCCTTCAATTGGGGGAGGAGCGTCCGGTGCGGGCGCAATCGAGGCGCCGCCCCGTCCTCCTCGGCCTCGCACGCCATGACAACCTCGGCTGTGTCCCCTTCTGCCTCCTCTCACAGTGGTCTCAGCTCCGACTTCTTTAGAAGAAGGACGAAGGTGCTGTCGAGCAGGAGTTCTCATTGCCACTGGAGTAACAGCAGACCCCCGACCTCTCACCATGATAAGCAAAGGCTATGGCGAAGAAAGAAGAAGGAGGAGGTGCAGGAAAGCGTCTCGCCCCGCGTCCCCTTTTATAGGCAAGCAAGGGAAGGGGCTAGATTTTTCCGTGGAGGTCGCCGCCCCGTTCGACCAATCTGACTCCCCTTCACCATTAACGGCTCAAAGAATCAAGGCCGAACCTCTGCTCCAATCCGCGGCACCTGGCTTTCTGCCATGTCACCCATTCCCGTGCCCTTCGCATCCGCTAGCGACCCTGCATGATGCATGCGGGACACGTGGCAGAGGCGCTTGAAGCGGGAAGAATAATGGGATAGCAGTTACCGCCCTGTGAACGTGGGACGTAGGTACTCCGCAAAGCGTGGCCCATTATCTACCCCACTACAAATGGTGTTACGTGATCCGCGGGAGAACCGGAAGCTGACCTGGGCTCAGGTTAATGAAGAAGCAAAGAAGATCTCAAGGGGCAAGCCACCACTACGCTCCTGCTTGTGCACTAGTTAGGGCCTACTCTGACGACGCTAGGCAGCGCGTTTGGGCCAGGCCCGGGGGCTCCTGTCGGTGCAACAAACCCTGGGTCTGTTGCCCAGACTATGCACAGGCCCAAGAACAAGATTGCAGCACCAAGATCAGATCCAGCACGAAGGGATCAGCTCTTTGAAGAACCGGAGAGCTGGTCGAGAAGACCAAGTGAAGCCAGAGAGGCAAGATATCACTAAGGGAAAAACCTCCCTTGACGGGCAGGCGAGCCTGGCGAGGTTGGGGTTACCCCGAAAGAAAGCCTCCAGATCGTCCCGGCAGGCCTGCCGGGACTCGCGGATGCAAACCACTCCACCGCACCACCTCACAGCGACGCAAGTCATCGATCGTGCGATGTCAAGCCCCTAAGTGACTAAGTGGCTGCTTCTTGCCACATGGCAACCACTTCCTACAAAAAACACCTCCATATGACACCCGTCCTGAGACGTGTCAAGCAAGCAGGCGCGAAGCTGGCAAAACAGCCTTGTAAGGCTTGCCGGGCGCACTGTGATGTGACACTGAGCGGCGCATTTAATGCGCTTTGTCCGCCTGTAGAGTTAGGTATGATAGCACTGTTTGCTATCTAATAAGTGTGTAAAAGACTGATTTGCCACTGTGGTAACTTCTTTATCTATAAAAGGAGGCCCATGGCAACCGTAGAAATGATTCAGACCCCTCGCACATTCATATGCGCGTAGCCATTCTCGCCCCGAGGCAACCCTGCCGAGCAAGGGCGCCACGTTCTCCATCATTATCCACCAAAGCAAGAGTAGGATTTTACGCCTCGCGAAGGCCCGAATCTGGGTAAAACTGCCCGTGTGATCTCTGTCGTGCTGTGTTACGCTTCTCCGCTCTTTGTGCAATGTGCCCATCCCCCGTCGAACCAAAAGGGGCTCATGGCCCCATAGGTGGCCGTGGTTTCCCACGACACCGAGCGTGATAACAACGAAGGGAAAAAAGAAAAACCGAAGATAACCAGAAAAAAAGAAAGAAAATGAAAAAAAAAACTGGAGCGAGCGAGCGAACTACAGCGGCGTACGATCGGCCGCGATGGAATACACTTACAGCCGGGCCGTCCCATGTAGCCAAGTTTTGCCAGCACACAGATTAATGCAGCACTCGTTTCTCAGAAATCCTTTCTCAAAAAAAAAAAACTCGTTTCTCAGAAAAAGACGAAGCGCCCAGAAGCCGCCGCCGCCGCGCCCGACGGATCGTGACACATAGCACAGCAGCCGCCGGCCCCCGTCGCGCCACCACCGGACAGCGGCACACATCGGCCGCCGCCAACAGCCAACGGGCCCACCGGCACACAGCAGCACGACGGCGGCGAGTCGGCCGACCCACGACCCCACGCCACACGGCCACGCAACCACACGCATCTAGCAGCTGCAAGCCGGCGACGCAGCTTCTTCTCTGAATCTGATCCTCTCCAAGTTTTCTTGAATCCCTGTAAGCTGCACATGTAATTTTCTTTGATTCATTCCCAATTTCTTTCATTGAGGTTATTGTCTACGTATGTATGAGGACTGTGGTAGCATAAATAAACCACTGAAAATTATGTTGTTCACATTTTATGCAAAGCTGTTGTTGTTTACAGTTTATGCAAAGGCATTGTTCTTTACATTTTGACAGAAAATTCCAATTTGGTAGCATAAATAATTCTCCCAATTCGTCTGAGGTCTGATATCTCCAAGCTTTTGTAATGGCTAGCTAAAATGTCTAATTTGGAAACTGTATTTGTTATAGCTTCTGTTGTCGTTTCAAAAAATAGCTTCTGTTCTTTATATCTTGTTGAGTAGTGATCACAACCTTATGACCTGCCACTGCCGACCGGACCTCAATGCCACCCTAGGATTTGCACCGCCGTCGCCCAGTCGTTCACCCGCCTGCCGGCCCACTGCCAGCCATCTGGACACCGACCCGTCATTGAGCCCCCCTTGACCGCCCTAGAATACACCCCACCTGAAGCTGCACCGAGAATGCATACCTTGACTCCATGGATAGGTAGGCATCTATCGCCTCTTGTGTTCGACACTCGACCAAGCAGCAGGGGAATGTCTCTATTCTTATTTTCTTTGGTTGCATTATATTGGTTTATGAGACTTCCAATCTTGTATCGCATGAAATTTATGGTCTCTACTAGAGGTATCCATGGTGGGGAATATGAATGCTCCAATTTTATATCCATAAGCTATATAACATTGTGTTTCTTGGATCAGATGACCCATTTTGTGTTAAGTACATAGTTATGGATTCATTTTATTTTAACAATATAAGTTTTTTTTTGAATTCCCCAATTTCATTTCTCAACGAAACTGATAAGACAAATAGTTATGGACCATTCACAGGACGGTTCGGAAATATCAGCTACGAACCCATCACACATCTCTCCAGCAATTCCGAAATAGAACTCAGCTAAGCAGAGAAACAACAGCTTTTGCAGTTAAGCAACTATCTACACGGTCAAAGTTTGATCCATCGGTCAAAACATCTTCCAGCACCTAAGCATCCAGACTGGCTTCTGATCTATCTCTTCAACCAGCCAATCTTAGAATAGCAGGAGCACACCCTTTATTTTCTGCTAAACATCTCAGCTGCCACCCACAGCAGAATTCTTGCTCCTCTGGCTTGTATTTCGCGTAGCCCTTGTTTCTGTAACCCAGATAAATATACCATCCAATGAGCAGTTTGAACAATAATACTAGAAGGATCATAAAGAAAGATATTATCAAAACAAGCTTTATTCCTAGTTTCGCAGAAGATAGTTGACAACTCTGCCGACTACATCTCTGATTCTACCACGCAATCTCATAACCCAGCTACAAACATCTTGTACTGAGACAAAATTCTCATTGGGACCAAAAGCACAGTTCAGTACACACCAAACATATCTGGCTAAAGAAAAGTGAATGAGTAAATGATCAACAGTTTTATTGGCACTACAGAACCTACACTTCTCACTACCAGTCTAACCCCTCTTCAGCAATTATCCTTGGTAAGTATACTGTTCGTAAACATCAACCAGAGAAACACTTTAGTTTTTAAAGGAACTTTAATAAACCAAAGAGAAACACTTCAAACTAATAGTATTAGGTATGGATCCATTATTATTTTAGTTAGAAGAGAAGAGATGCGAGAAGGAGAATGCTGGCTGTGCCTGCTGTCTGGGAAGGGTGCTGCCTGTCTCAGAAGCTTGCTGGGGCTAGAGAGAACAGCTCTCTCTGTCTCCAGCCCAGGCGCAGATGAGTGCTACTTGATAGCAACAAGGGGTGGAATTAGAACTGGGGCATTTCAGCTTTCTCACGTGGAGTTAAATGTTGCTAGGAATGGAACCCAGTTAAACAAATGCCATATGAAAAAAATTACAAAATTTCCATTACAAATTTACACCCAACTTTAGGGCACATGTGATCAGGCTACTCATTATAGGGAATATAATCCACCTTGGGCAGCCAGATATTATTGTTTGAGGAATAGGCAGACGTAAGTTGGTATTACCATATATTTCCATTTGGGAAATTATGAACTTTTGGCAAGTAAACACAAAAAATGGAAGTACAGACCAATCCCAATTTCAGAAGAATTTGAATTGGGCCTTCAAATCTGCAAGGACGGCTCAATTCCATGAGCCAAATGGGCATAGGCGATTTGAAACTCAGGGAAAAATTAGATGGGCTATGCTACATAGGATCTCCTGAATTTGCTCGATGGATTTGGATTGTGTCATGTGCGGCAATCATGTTATATACTCAAATAAGCAGCCTTTCGTCACACATTCACCTTTGAGTTACGAAACACGGATACGGGAGAAAACCTGCGTATTAGGGGTGGATACTGCCCGGGTATGCCTGGATACATCTGGAGCAATCAAATCACTAATGTCCTGATGTGGCTTGCACATGCAGTCATTGTGGTTTGGTGAGCTTGTGTGCTATGTTGGCTCGTGGGATTGAATAATAATCATGTTCCCTTTCCCACATAAAATCATTAATCTCTATATACTTTTAATGTTTATTATATATATGCAAATGTATCGCTGTACCTGCATTTTTGAAAAATGCTGTATCACGTTATCCATATCCGTATGACCGTATGTGGACAACCTAGCCTTGGAGTTGTTATTTAAGACTTCATGGAGTATCTCTCCTAAATTTCTGTGTTTTTCTGTTTACTTATTCTTTGCAGAAGTGTAAGTGTGAAGCAGCTGTTTACTCATGTCCATCTTTCGCTTCATTCTCCCGACAATAGAAAGAAGTAGGGGCTGGAGATGCTTTGCTACTGGAATCCCTTCTGATTCTATAGCAGAGCTGAATAAGGTTAGGCTTCTGCAATCTCTCTTTGAAAATTCTGTCATGTGTAACCTCTTTTTTTCCTTCACTGTTATCTAGTAATCTTATTGAGATTAGACATGGCTAGACCGCTAGACTACTAGATAGCTTGATGTTTTGGGTAATGGATATTATGTAATTTCGTGTACGTGCATGTGGCATTTTTCTGTATCTTCAGGTTGGGTGTTCAACATGACTATGATAGCTAGTTTTCCCTCTATGCCTGAGCTGTCAAGTGGTATGGTACTTTGACAATCATGCCCTGTTATAGCATGCTTGAGTTTGGTCGATAATATTCTGTACTTTAACATCCAGTATGCTCCATTTTTCCTCTCTAATCTTTCCTGATTTAGAATTTACTAACTGAATCTGTTTCTTACGTTTCTGAATTATAGCACACAAAATTCTTAAAGACAAACAATCTACACATACTAATAGGTTTCTGACTTGGTCATGAGTAGTGTGTAGTGTATACTGTTCACATACTAATATATATTTTCATTAGGCATTCAAATGAATGATCATTGCATTGATAATTAACTTGAACTTTGTAATTGCAGGAAATGGAGTCAATATTTGGCGAATCTCCTTCAGCCAGCCCTTTGGGCTCAAATCCTCCTCAGCAACCAGTCCAGCCCACCCCTGCAGCCAGAGAGACACAACCAGTGCTTACTCATGTTGATTGCAGTGGCCAGGCAAAGATGGTTGATGTCTCACCCAAACATGACAGTGAGAGAGTAGCTATAGCCAGCTGCAGGGTCTTGCTAGGCCAGAAGGCATTTAACTTGGTGGCGTCAAACCAGATTGCCAAAGGCGATGTACTTACTGTTGCAAAGATAGCTGGAATAACTGGTGCGAAGCAAACTAGTAACCTCATACCCCTGTGCCACAACATTAATATCTCCCATGTTCGTGTTGATCTCACTCTCAATGAAGAGGACTCTAGTGTTGTCATAGAAGGGGAAGCCACCACTTGCGGGAAGACAGGGGTTGAAATGGAAGCAATGGCTGCAGTGACCATTGCCGGACTGACGGTTTATGACATGTGCAAAGCAGCTTCAAAGGACATATGTATAACAGATATCTGTCTCCAGCACAAATCGGGGGGAAAGAGTGGAAACTGGTCCAAGAATTAGAAGCTTCAGTTGCTTTTCTGAGGATATGAATGCAGGCCTGAATTCTTACACCAGAAGGTTTTGATTTGCTTTAAATTTGTGCACACTAGATGTTAAATCATTGAGCCATCAGAGAAGGTTATTTTGAATTCCCTGCCTGTTAATACACTGCCCAACTGGTTATATTACCCATGGTTTATTGTGCATTCTCCATTGCTGCTCATTGTACACAGACTGGTATGCACATGCCAACATAAGGTGGAGTAAATGAAAGTTGTCAATAAATATGTTGATATTTTTGTGTCCTTGGTTGGATGAGTGCATAAAAGACAGTTTTGTTATACAAACGCTCTCTCTGCAAATTTAGTATCTGAGTCCTTTATCTTTTTAGGTTCCGACTCGTGTAATTGTTAGTTGGTGTGATGATCTCAATAATATTGATGTTATGGCGCATGTGTTCTTTTTTATTTGATTACAAGGTGAAAGAATGCACCTCCTGCATAACCATGGTGACAAGAAGTGAAGTAGTGAACCATAGAGTAATTGGCTGCACTTCATCTTGTACCCCGATCGACTTAGTGTGTACATAAAATACTTGATGCCAGATGATACAGAAGAAGCCACATCTGCTCCAATTATCATAACCTACTTATATGTAAGTTATTACCTTAACTGACAGTCAGTGTTATACAATGTCATTATGTCTGTACAGACACCTTTATACTAGTAACTCGGATGGAGATGGCATCTGTTTACCTTCATTCGATTACTTTTTCATACTGATGCATGGAAACGTCCAATATCCCTGGGCTTAGTTCCTATCGACATGGTGAAGTTATTTGCAGCTTATGACAAAATCTTAACTCTAATGTTGCCAAACTGATGCGGATTGGTTAATAACCAGCTACAGATGCACGTTCCTTTGTTTAGCTGGTATCACATTTGCCTTTTGTTATCCTGATAATGTGGTTACTTTCTGATGATGCAGGAAGTATTCTGATTTTTTTGACCCCATATAAAACGATTTGATCCCAGGTAAAGTTACTTTCTTAAACATGCCAATCAATACCTATTGGTTGGACATGGTGGAAGTCGGACAGTGACTTTTAGAGAAGGGAAACATAACTAGTTCACATCCAAATAATTATTTTAGGTGATGTCTGGTCCACATTTAGTTATTTTTTGATGGCATGATGCATGTGACATCTTGTTCTACATTATATGGACAATAGGTCTCTGGATGTTTCAGTTTGAAAACTAGAGTATTTTAGGTTATTTGCGAACATGCAGGAGGCGAGACAATGACCGTATAGAAGACCCTTGTGCAAACATTCCACAAAAAGTCTTTACATGCTTCTTCTTACTTCGTCGATCATGTTTTGTTTTGGTTTAAGCGTTTTGCTGCTGACATGATCTGCACTTCAGTTCTGGGCACATGCTTTGCGCACCAGAAAGCAGCAGTAGTTTACAAGAGACCGAAGCGGTCCATGCCATGACCTTAGTGATGATCAGTGCAAATCTGAAGTAGTTGGGATTCTTCTGTGCCTATCTCCTCCTTTGAAAATCCTCACAATGAACACCTGTATCAACATAAGTTATTCACATTTATTATATTCTGAGCTGAGATACTGGATGACATGCAGGCTTTGCACTGCTTTGCTGTAGTCTCCCATTGCCTGGACACATAGCCATGGACAACCTGAAACCGACGGTTTTGGGCGATTATCTGGCATTCTAGTGTGTTCCTGCCTCTGACTGCTGATTTGCTATTGAAATATAGTAATCCACCCTGATGATGGCATCTGAAGAGGTCAATTTCTGCAAGGCCTAGTGCCAACCACTCAGAATTAGTCGTCCTGGCCAGTGGGAAGGAGCTAGAACTGTATATACAAGCACCTGCAGATTTTTGGTCAACTGTCCCTGGTGTCTGCATCCCCAACAAATCTTTGCTGATCGCGGTTAACCGACATTCGATTGTGAAACAGCAAGCACGTTTTGCTCTCTAGTTTTGTGGCAGCATGTTTTTGAATTCTCCTCATGCCTCCGTTGTGCCGTTTGCGGACAGGGGGCATAAACCCTCAGCCCTGAATAATACGAACTTCGTTGAAACTTGAAACCGAGCAAAGAACACGCGTGGTTGAGGGAAAAAGATGTTCTTGGCCTAGAGTATGGGGGGATCCAAGCAGGCCATTTCGTCTCTGGCTTCTCGTGCTAGTTGCAAATGACCTAACATTGGCATCTCTGCCAATTGATGCCCTAGTTCCTTTAGCCTTTTTGTAAGAAAACCGGTTTGATATGGTGTCTCTGAATCTGAACACAAGTGAGTGAGTTCAGTATAGAAAGTCGATGGAGGCTGGAGTAGTGGTGTGAAAAGGAGCTGCCACGTCAAACAGGATATGATACTAAACTGGATAAATTGGTCAGTACTTTCGACGGGAAGGTTTGGTCCGATTGATTAGCTGAACTAATGAATGCGTACTGCCGTACCCGTGACAGGACAGGAGACGTGAAGGCTTGAAACAGGATTTCGGTACAAAAATCAAGAATGTGAAAGAGAAGGTGCTGTCATTACGACTAGAAAAATGCGTGTCCTTGAAGAATAGTGCAAATATGCGTGCGATGCATTGGCATGGAGCGGGAACCCGGGGTCGCGGCACACATGGCAACGAAGCATTGACACAAGTCGATCCGCCCGGCAGGAAAAGAAGCGCCCGGAAATGATCTGCCGGTAGATAACATACTTTAAAGAACCGATCCCTGTCAAACTAAACCAGTATATGTATTTTTCCAACGGAACGTAGTGGAAGGGGAGCGGCCACCCATCCCTTGAAGTCGCGGTGACCTTTGCTCCTTCATAAAAAACAAAAGGTCGAAATGACCTTGCTGCTTGCCATGATTGGCCCGGTTGCCATTATCCGGACATTTCTCTGCTCCGCGTCTCTCGTGCCGATCTGGCAAGTTGAACCGTTCCGCCGGCGGTACAGCCATGCCCGAAAGGGAAACCCGCCGTGCCGACGACTCGGGGATCACGGAGCGGTTCATGCGTGCGAGCGAGCGGAGGTCGACGTGGACGTGGACGTCGACGGGATAAGCAAATAGTGATCTCCCCGCGGACGACTCTCGGCGCGGCACGCGTCGGGGGTGCGTCGCCGTCGCCCACACCTCCACCGCGAGAAGAAAGCCGTCGCGCTCTCCGGATCCCGATCTGACTTGCCCGCCCGTAAGGCCGGGCCGCGTTTGCCGTTCCGTGCGTGGATGGTGTGTCGCCGCGACAACGGGTGCGCAGGTTGGCGAGCGTGTGCCGTGTGCGCACGGCAAGGCTGGTCCGCTTCGCCGGCGACCACCCATCGAAACCGGTGGCGTGGCTCTGGCAAGTAGTGCATGCACACGTGAATTCCCGAATCCGAAAAATATGTACTTGCCCTGCTACGACAGGGGAATGGCTCACGAAGTCACGATGATCAGGGCCTGACGATGATGGACGAACCATTCAGGAGCTATGCAGTACGAGTAGTAGCTAGATTCCTAGATGTACGAGTAGTAGCTAGATTCCTAGATGTACGAGCATGTGTAATTGTATGGAACAGTACACCTACGTTGGTAGGAAACCAACTCCGGTGAAGGAGTACTAATCAAGCCACTAAGCTGGCCCCGAAGCAACATATCCATGGAATATCCGTTGCTTAAGTGTGTCTAAATCTCACAGGCCGAGAGCTCGCACCCCCGGCCCGGCCATGCAATGATTGCTAATTAGAAAGCCACGGTTTATGACAGTGTAGCGTTGTCGACTATTCAAGCGGCACGTGAGAGCACGAAAGAAGCATTTTTGTCTCGTCACATTGAACCAGCAGAGCAACAGAGGCCGTTGCCAGCATGGGAGGGGGCAAGCGAGCTAGCTCTAGATACTGTCACTGTAGCCGGGGAAGGGGTCGCATGCCTGCCATCATGGCTCATCAACGTCGTCGACATGACAGACAAACGCACCAAGTAATCAATCATGTCATGTAGCGTCCGCCAAAAGGAAAAAATAGATCGTGTCACGTAGGTGGATCCACTTGGTACGTACGTACACGGTACACGGTACTGTATGACACTCCTGCCGTGTACAGCTAACAAACTGAGCAAGATCACAAAGTTCTTCCTGCGGTAGCTCCATATGAATGGTTCCAAGTGCCTGCCTCCTCCCATTAGTAGATAGATTCGGCTCCACCTTTCTACATTTCTTACATGGTAAAGTATTCTTAGGCAATATCCAGATGCATGCCTTTTTCTAGTTAAATATGTCTCTTATGTGCATTTTCAGATGTAGTAATATGAAATTTTCTCCTAGGAAGTTTGAAATTATCAAAGAATTTGA
>NC_057798.1:497476851-497510968 GCF_018294505.1 Triticum aestivum
GCATCCACCCGATTGGACCCCCCAAACCCATCCCATATGTTCGGGATGTCCAAGACCCCTCATAGCCAGCTCATATGTGAGGGCGAATTTGGGTTGCTTGGATGCACCAGGATGCGTCCGCCCGGCCCACTCTGATCGCAATCAATCCCCAAATTTCCCTGCCCGAGCATATCATAGCCATTCTTCTCAGTCCAGTCCACTTCCAGTCCGTTCCACTTTGCCCCCTCTCACGGCCCCTCTTCGCACCTCTTTGGTCATCTCTGATGGCTAGCAGTGGATCATGTCCAACCGGTCCGAATTCATCGACTCGAAGTTGGTTGCCTGCTCGGGCGAGGAGGAGATAGATGTCTAGATCACGGTCTGCCTATCTAGGGAGGATGGTCGAGATCCCCCTAGATCCACTAGCTGGGGGCCTTCCCCGCCAGTCTGGATGGCATACATCGGTGGTGCCACGTCCAGCGTAAGCTCGCTCCACCTGTCCACATCGTCACCGCATTAGGCGCACGTTGAGAAGAGGGATCGTCTCGCTCCCACGAGAGGCTCTAAGGCTAGCCGATTGGATCCTTGTCCCCACGACATTGGGTTCGGAGTCCTAGGTAAATGCCAGCCATGCGCAAGGGCACAAATGCGTCGGATGTTGCCACTGCGGTGGCGTGCCTGGGGTCGAGGGACGGCGTACACGCCATGAAAGGGAGAAGGTGTTTCCAGATCCTGGCGAAGCAGCAAGCCGAGGCCACCCGTCACCTCGCTGTGGAGAAAACCAAGGCCGCTTGTGCCCTCGCCGTCCTCCCCCCTAAATAGGAGGATATGAACTTGTTTGATTTCACGTCCAACACATCCAACTCCGGCGCAGAGCTAATCCTCCTTGACCCCTTTTGTGTCTTCGGCTGCTACTTCCGCGACCACGAGGACAAGGGGAAGGGCGGGGGTCGGTGATGAACTTGACATATCTATATATTGTTAATTTAGTTAAGAAGAACTAGTAGAAAATGCCATCATTTTGGTAGTCTCATGGTATGTATGAACTCCCCTTGCAATGTCTGGACTATGTATTATGTGTGCTAGAAATCGAAGTACATGTGTTGATCTGCTTGTGTATGGGTTTGAAGGTTTGGATATGAGGGGGCGGCCGTCAGGACTTGGGATCTAACGTACACAAGTCTAGTTGTAGATGATCATAGAGGAAGCTAAGATTTGCGCCTCGACAAACTGTCATATCTGATTGATCTGTGGGCGTCATATACTCTCGGAGAGCGATCCCAACAATGGGGATCCAATGTTCCCCACAATTCTAGAGGAGTTGGGAGATGAAATCCCAAACACATAGACGAGTCGCTTCACCCTGTATTGTTGAAAGATCGTTGGCAAATGCATAACAAAGATTCCGGCTAGAGATCAAGTTATATAGCTCAAACGGGCAAAATCACATAGAAGTCTAACGCAATGCTCTGAGTTGGAGCTCCGTCGCCTAGCATAGCAAGGAACATTACCGAGATATCAGTGCATGAGTTGCTCAAGATAACTCAGCCGTAACTTCAATGTTTTTGTGTAGCATGGTACATTCCCGAGCTCTCAGCACCTGATTCGCTCTATGTGGCTGAGCCGGAACTCCGATGCTTGGTGTAGCAAGATACATCCACGAGCTCTCAGCACACAAGAGTCGCTTGTATGTATCGAAAGTCAGCTAGCAAGTACACAACCAATATTTTTAAACCCTACACACGACGCACACTTTATAATCATACGCTCATCATGCACGCCTTGTGTTGGAAAGAAATGTATCACAACACAAATTCTACAACTCAAACTCTCAAAGCATATATGTATATTTGGAGGCTCTAACTAGAAAAATGTAGCAGAATTATTCACATAGAGGTCACATGACCCAACATACAACAAACAACAACAGAAGAAAAATATGTCTTAATAAAGAACATTTCAACTTCTAAAACTTAGTACGAGCAACCCACAAAATCGTAAGTTTTAGTACCTGCAACTGAAAAAATTGTAAGTAGGAGAAACATCTGAAAATTTCAACTTCTAAAAATTATGCCCCTTCCTCACCGGAATTAGGCAAAACTTGTTATAGTACATAGTTGGAAAGTCATCGTGTCAAGGCCCACCAGGATCAACGCACCAGAACAACATTTGTCGCCGATGAAGAGAAGTGTAGTTCGAAAGGATCATACCCGAAGACACGCGAACAAAGGCGAACGAAGATTGGATCCATTGAGATCCGCTGAAGATCAACGCCGACCGAATCCCGTGGGATCCGTTAGAGACACACCTTCACACGCCCTTCGGCAATGCTAAGACGCACTGTCGTGACATGGACTAGACGGAAAGGACCTTATTCTAACTTCAAGAAGCCACCGCGGGTTCTCCTTCCCGAATAGGACACAAATCCCTGACCGACAAAAAAAAACAGTTTTTAGTAGGAATCCTCCCGCCGACAAAGGGCCAAGATCCACTGCATCTCCATGGCCTAAGCTCATTAAAGATGAGGCGGATAGGCGGCTGCAGGACGGAAGGTGAAGAAACTGTGGTTTCAGATGCAGTCGCGTGAGAGGCCAAAGGGTACGCTGCGCTCGGAATCTTGAATCTACAATTATTTCGTTGTACACAACCACGGTAGAAATAATCCAGTTATAGTACAATAAAAAAAGTTGAGTTCTTCGGTCGCTATTTACCCCGTACGAACAATGCATGCCTATAGCATAGATCTGTTAAGTTTTGCAGAATATTGTACAGTACCCCCTGCCTGCTCACACACATCCGTTCCGTTTTAAGCCCCACAGCCTCAAGTGGATCCTTTGTGCATGCACTGGCACAACAGATGAACAGAGGCGCCGGTCTTTAAGAAATTGGATACTACGCGTATGCATGATTGAACATCCTTCCTTGGATTCATGTAGAGCGTTGTGATCGTCCACTATTCGGCAAATCAGGTTGGGCTGCATCTTTCTTTATACTTTTCTTTTCTGAATTTGAGATGTGGACTGCATCGATCGTTCTGTGTCGGTAGGCCAGCCTATGATCGACCATCAACTGCGCAACAGTAGGAGTAGCTAGGTTGGGTCTCTTCTGATCTTCTGAGTTGCAGAAAGAATGTACACTTCGTACCGCTGGATTTATAAATGTATTCAGCACACGTCAGAGATTCCAAAGGTTATGGTTAGGGTACCGCTACATAAACCTAATTAATGGTTTTCAATTCAAAAAAGAAGAAGCAAAATGGCTTTGATATTTCTTCATATGACCAAGAAATAACTATTTCCATCTGAAAAAAAACTTTTTTTATAGTAAACGTTAGAATTGAACGACTAGACCTACTTCAGGATTTCTGGGAGTACAAAAGGATGAGAAAATATTTATTCAACGGCTATAATTTGTGAGAGCATATATGGTTAAGTAGACCGAGAATTATAGAAGTTCACCGGAAGTATAAAATATCTCAAACATACTAAAAACTACACCGTGATTCCGAGACCACCGACCGAACAACCACTACTATCGTCAGAACAAGCCGCCGACTTGATCTTCTTGATGACAGCGGGGAAGTCTTCATGCACTTGCCTCTAAGGACCTACGCCCTGAAGTCGCAGTCGTCGCCATTGAAACCTTGCATAGATCTGAAGCACCTGACATCAAATCTCACCACATGACAAGAAACACTAACCTCACTATCTCAAGAAGATGGCAGGAGTCTATGCCGGATCTCCATTGACTACGTCCAACCGGACGAACTCGAGGGAGATCAAACCCCGGAAGACAAACTCGAAGAAGAAGCACCTCCATCCATCCAAGCGTCGCACCAGCAAGGACTAAAAATCCTAACCTAAATTACTAACCGAAGCAGAGACACCAGATTACCCTTCCTGCCACCGGCCGTCGGAGTTGCTGGCAGAGGGGAGGTAAAATCCATGGGCTCGTCGGTGAAGTCTGAAGAGAAAAGTTTGTCCTAGCCACCTAGGATTAGGGGAGGAAACAAGAGGAAGTCATGGCGTTTAGATCAGCCGCCAGAGTGCTAACCTATTGTGGCGTCTTATACATTAGTTAAGTTACAAAGGTGTAATATTTTGGGAAAACGCTATCCTTCAGCCGGCTGATGCACGCACAACCTCCCCCGCCTGCATATCCGTCAGATTGATCTTGATCGAGCGCTTGCGCTCGCACTATAGCCAGCTAATTTTTTTAAATAATACATTTTTTTATTAATTTGCACAAATATTACGCGTAAAAAATTATTTTCAAAAATAATACACCATCGGCCCACAGTAGGCCGACTGGGTTCCTATCTGCTTGCTGCAGGACGATTGGGCTGTCGGCCACCAGATAAAGCCCAGTCGGCCAACTGCCGGCCGATAAGGTCCAGTCGGCCTGCTGTGGGCCGATAGGTACTAATTGGCCAGCTGTGGGCCGACAGGGACTAATTGGCCTGCTGTAGGCCGACTGGTGCATGCATACCATATTACTATCCTCAAAAAAAAAAATGCATACCACATTACTGTTTTTTTTTGCCCCGTACGATTTTTTCTTTCAAAACTATGACATATTTTCCCGCCAGCTCGTTCCCGCCACCCGTTTCTCATCCACCCGTTTACCGCCATATGTTCCCGCCAACTCTTTCCCGCCGCTCGTTTCCCGCCATATGTTCCCGCCAACTCTGTCCCGCCACTCGTTTCCCGCCATTTTCTCCTCTCTACCTATAAAACCCCCTTCAGACGGAGGTGGATAAGCATTCCAGTGTAGTTTAGTTGAGATGTCTCATTATCCTTTCGATCGTAGTTTTCACCCTGGGATGAGCAGGACTCTTCTGAGCCTAGCTACCGATTTCAGGATGGACAATAGGGTAGTTCCATGGGACGAACTCACAGATAGTGACACCATAATGAATGAGTTGGCTCACCAATTACGTAGGTCTGGGTGGCCTGAAAGGACCTATGAGGAGGTACGTAAAGAACTTCTTAGGTTGCATGAAAGGTGGGAGAAGGTAGTAGTGCCGAAGAGTGAAAATTTCAGAAGGATTGCAGCAAATAATCCATGTTTATGGACTGAGGAGAGCGAGGACGAAGATGATATCTTCATGCCGCCGCTTCCGGGTTCTGCATACTCGAAGGGCAAGAGTTCTTCATCATCGGAGGGCAAGGTTTCTGCATCGTCGAAGGGCAAGGTTTTTGCATCGTCGAAGGGCAAGAGTTCTTCATCGTTGAAGGGCAAGAGTTCTTCATCGTCGAAGGGCAAGAGTTCTGCATCGATCGAGGATGACGATGATGACTTCATGTAATTTTTATGCTGTATTTTGTGAGTTCAGTCGTACGTACCGTTTAATTTAGATGTAGTTCTATCTAGTTGTTTGTAATGTCTTGTTGTATGAGCATTATGTTCTATCAAAATATGATCTTGTAGTTTGGATAACATAGTACTAAAATAGAGTAGGCATATGTCTCACACATAAGTACATAGTCATTTGTCTCATACATAGAATAGACATAAGTCTCACACACAAATAGATGGTAATGTCTCTACTGATAGATGGAAGCGTCAGTGACGACGTCTGGCCTGGCGGGGAGGCGGATCTGGAAGCAGCGACCATCCCCACCTGTCGGGTGCCCTAATGTGACGAGGAGGAATCGCAGACTCTTCTTGGTCATGTTGTGTATCCTGTGTGGGGCCTGGTGGAGGAGTCGAAAATATGTTCATCCACTGGGTGTGCTGCGACATCTGAGCCTGTATGTTCTCCTTGGGATGTTGATCACTCCCCCACGTATCATGTGATGCCAACATAGACGCCTGATATCCGTAGGCTCCTGCGTGATGGAACGTTTCATCATGAAGAATGAGGTCGCGTCAATTAATATAGAAAACAATAAATATGAAGACGCATGCCTGCTGGCTGTGACGGCTGCTCTGGCTCAAACACGAAGCTGGACGAGGGACCGTGCTGCTGTGGCTGTGGAGAAAACATGAAGCTCGACGAGGGACCGTGCTGCTGTGGTCGTGGAGCAAACACGAAGCTCGATGTGGGACCATACTGTTGTGGTTGCTGCCACGTTGAACTGCCAGGTTGGTCAGGACGGGGTGAACTGCCAGAACTAAGTCACTTATCACCCAACTTGTGCCATACTTAGGGAGAAAGTCGTGCACCCTGGCGGGACAATCTGCGTTCTTGCATACCATTGTCAGGAATTTCTTACTGGACACCTGAGCTGTGAAAACCCTTTGCATGGACATTGCCCAATTAATTATTGCATCCTTCAGGGCTTGCTTGGTCGGATACATAGCACCCGTCGCAATATTGTTCTGGTGATATTGCCAGGCTGAATCATGTCCATCATTCACGGCCATTGCAGATGAGAAGTCATGATCCCACGATGCAGGATTCGGGACCTCCTCTGCATTTTCTTCTTCATCTGACTCGTCAGAATCATCGGCATGACCCCTTTCAACATCGGTGTCTTCTTCTTCCTGAAGGAAATATGCCCTAGAAGAAATAATAAAGTTATTATTTATTTCCTTATTTCATGATAAATGTTTATTATTCATGCTAGAATTGTATTAACCGGAAACATGATACATGTGTGAATACATAGACAAACATATAGTCACTAGTATGCCTCTACTTGACTAGCTCATTAATCAAAGATGGTTATGTTTCCTAACCATAGACATGTGTTGTCATTTGATTAATGGGATCACATCATTAGGAGAATGATGTGATTGACTTGACCCATTCCGTTAGCCTAGCACTTGATCGTTTAGTATATTGCTATTGCTTTCTTCATGACTTATACATGTTCCTGTAACTATGAGAAATATGCAACTCCCGTTTACCGGAGGAACACTTTGGGTACTACCAAACGTCACAACGTAACTAGGTGATTACAAAGGAGTACTACAGGTGTCTCCGAAGGTACATGTTGAGTTGGCATATTTCGAGATTAGGTTTTGTCACTCCGATTATCGGAGAGGTATCTCTGGGCCCTCTCGGTAATGCACATCTTTATAAGCCTTGCAAGCAATGTGACCAAATGAGTTGGTTACGGAATGATACATTACGGAACGAGTAAAGAGACTTGCCGGTAACGAGATTGAACTAGGTATTGGATACCGACGATCAAATCTCGGGCAAGTAACATACCGATGACAAAGGAAACAACGTATGTTGTTATGCGGTTTGACCGATAAAGATCTTCGTAGAATATGTAGGAACCAATATGGGCATCCAGGTTCCGCTATTGGTTATTGACCGAGAATAGTTCTAGGTCATGTCTACATAGTTCTCGAACCCGTAGGGTCCGCACGCTTAACGTTACGATGACAGTTATATTATGAGTTTATGAGTTTTGATGTACCGAAGGAGTTCGGAGTCCCGGATGAGATCGGTGACATGACGAGGAGTCTCGAAATGGTCGAGATGTAAATATCGATATATTGGACGACTATATTCAGAGTTCGGAAAGGTTCCGAGTGATTCGGGTATTTTTTGGAGTACCGGGGAGTTACGGGAATACGGGGAAGAGTATTGGGCCTTAATGGGCCTTAGTGGGAAGGAGCCAGGAGGTGGCGCGCGCCCCTCCCAAGCCCAGTCCGAATTGGACAAAGGGTTTGGGGCGCGGCCCCCCTCTCCCTTCCTTCTCCACTTCCCTCCTTTCCCCCCTTCTCCTAGTTGGACTAGGAAAGAAGGAGTCCTACTCCTGGTGGGAGTAGGACTCCCCTTGGCGCGCCCTCCTCCTAGGGCCGGTCTCCTCCTCCCTTGCTCCTTTATATACGGGGGCAGGGGGGCACCCCATAACACATAAGTTGATCTACGGATCATTTCTTAGCCGTGTGCGGTGCCCCTCTCCACTATATTCCACCTCGGTCATATCGTCGCGGAGTTTAGGCGAAGCCCTGCGCCGGTAGAACATCATCATCGTCACCACGCCGTCGTGCTGACGGAACTCATCCCCGAAGCTTTGCTGGATCGGAGTCCGGGGATCGTCATCGAGCTGAACGTGTGCTGAACTTGGAGGTGCCGTACGCTCGGTGCTTGGATCGATCGGATCGTGAAGACGTACGACTACATCAACCGCGTTGTGCTAACGCTTCCGCTTACAGTCTACAAGGGTACGTGGACAACACTCTCCCCTCTCGTTGCTATGCCATCACCATGATCTTGCATGTGCGTAGGATTTTTTTTTTGAAATTACTACGTTCTCCAACAGTGGCATCCGAGCCAGGTTTTATGCGTTGATGTTATATGCACGAGTAGAACACAAGTGAGTTGTGGGCGATACAAGTCATACTGCTTACCAGCATGTCATACTTTGGTTCAGCGGTATTGTTGGATGAAGCGGCCCGGACCGACATTACGCGTACGCTTACGCGAGACTGGTTTTACCGCCATACTTCGCACACAGGTGACTAGCGGGTGTCTGTTTCTCCAACTTTAGTTGAACCGAGTGTGGCTACACCCGGTCCTTGCAAAGGTTAAAACAGCACTAACTTGACGAACTATCGTTGTGGTTTTGATGCGTAGGTAAGAACGGTTCTTGCTAAGCCCATAGCAGCCACGTAAAACTTGCAACAATAAAGTAGAGGACGTCTAACCTGTTTTTGCAGGGCATGTTGTGATGTGATATGGTCAAGATGTGATGAGATATAAGTTGTTGTATGAGATGATCATGTTTTGTTGAAGTTATCGGCAACTGGCAGAAGCCCTATGGTTGTCTCTTTGTTGCATAAGATACAAGTGCCAAATAATTGCTTTACTTTATCGCTATGCGATAGCAATAGTTGCAAGAGCAATAGTTGGCGAGACGACCATGTGACGACACATTGATATAGATCAAGATGATGAAGATCATGGTGTCGTGCCGGTAACGATAGAGATCATGACAGTACTTTGGAGATGGAAGATCAAAAGGCGCAAGATGATCATGGCCATATCATGTCACATATTTTGATTGCATATGATGTTTATCTGTTATACATCTTATTCTGTTTTGTGTGACGGTAGCATTATAAGATGATCTCTCACTAATTATCAAGAAGTGTTCTCCCTGAGTATGCACCGTTGCGAAAGTTCTTCGTGCTGAGACACCACGTGATGATCGGGTGTGATAGGCTCTACGTTCAAATACAACGGGTGCAAAACAGTTGCACACGCGGAATACTCAGGTTAAACTTGACGAGCCTAGCATATACAGATATGGCCTCGGAACACGGATACCGAAAGGTCGAGTGTGAATCATATAGTAGATATGATCAACATAGTGATGTTCACCATTGAAAACTACTCCATCTCACGTGATGATCGGACATGGTTTAGTTGATTTGGATCACGTGATCACTTAGATGATTAGAGAGATGTCTGTCTAAGTGGGAGTTCTTAAGTAATATGATTAATTGAACTTAAATTTATCATGAACTTAGTCCTGGTAGTATTTTGCAAATTATGTTGTAGATCAATAGCTCGCGTTGTTGCTTTCATGTGTTTATATGTTCCTAGAGAAAACTGTGTCGAAAAATGTTAGTAGCAATGATGCGGATTGGATCCGTGATCTGAGGTTTATCCTCATTGCTGCACAGAAGAATTATGTCCTTAATGCACCACTAGGTGACAGACCTATTGCAAGAGCAGATGCAGATGTTATGAACGTTTGGCTAGCTCAATATGATAACTACTTGATAGTTTAGTGCACCATGCTTAACAGCTTAGAATCGGGACTTCAAAGACGTTTTGAACGTCATGGACCATATGAGATGTTCCAGGAGTTGAAGTTAATATTTCAAGCAAATACCCGAGTTGAGAGATATGAAGTCTCCAACAAGTTCTATAGCTAAAAGATGGAGGAGAATCGCTCAACTAGTGAGCAAGTGCTTAGATTGTCTGAGTACTACAATCGCTTGAATCAAGTGGGAGTTAATCTTCCAAATAAGATAGTGATTGACAGAGTTCTCTAGTCACCATCACCAAGTTAGTAGAACTTTGTGATGAACTACAATATGCAAGGGATAACGAAAATGATTCCCGAGCTCTTCGTGATGTTGAAATCGACGAAGGTAGAAATCAAGAAAGAGCATCAAGTGTTGATGGTTGACAAGATCAATAGTTTCAAGAAAAGGGCAAAGGGAAAGAAAGGGAAACTTCAAGTAGAATGACAAGCAAGTTGTCACTCCCGCGAAGAAGCCCAAAGTTGGACCAAAGCCTGAAACTGAATGATTATACTGCAAAGGAAATGGTCACTGGAAGTGGAAATTCCCTGAATATTTGGTGGATAAGAAGGATGGCAAAGTGAACAAGGGTATATTTGATATACATGTTATTGATGTTGGGGAACACAGTAATTTCAAAAAAATTCCTACGCACACGCAAGATCATGGTGATGATATAGCAATGAGAGGGAGAGTGTTCGTCCACGTACCCTCGTAGACCGTAAGCGGAAGCGTTATGACAACGCGGTTGATGTAGTCGTACATCTTCACGATCTGACCGATCCAAGTACCGAACGTACGGCACCTCCGAGTTCAGCACACGTTCAGCTCGATGACGATCCCCGGGCTCCGATCCAGCAAAGCTTTAGGGATGAGTTCCGTCAGCACGACGGCGTGGTGACAATGATGATGTTCTACCGGCGCAAGGCTTCGCCTAAACTCCGCGACGATATGACCGAGGTGGAATATGGTGGAGGAGGGCACCGCACACGGCTAAGGAACGATCCGTAGATCAACTTGTGTGTCTAGGGTGCCCCCCCGCCCCCGTATATAAAGGAGCCAGGGGGGAAGGAGGCGGCCGGCCAAGGAGGGCGCGCCAAGGGGGGAGTCCTACTCCCACCGGGAGTAGGACTCCCTTCTTTCCTAGTTGGAATAGGAGAAGGGGGGGGGGAAGGAGGAAGAGGGGAAGGAAAGGGGGGGGCGCCGCCCCCCTTCCCTTGTCCTATTCGGACTAGGAGGGGGAGGGGCGCGCGGCCGCTTCCTGGCTCCTTCTCTCTTCTCTCTCGTGGCCCATGTAGTCCCATTACCCCCCCGGGGGGTTCCGGTAACCTCCCGGTACTCCGGTAAAATGCCGATTTCACCCGGAACCATTCCGATGTCCAAACATAGGCTTCCAATATATCAATCTTTATGTCTCGACCATTCCGAGACTCCTCGTCATGTCCGTGATCACATCCGGGACTCCGAACAAACTTCGGTACATCAAAACTTGTAAACTCATAATAAAACTGTCATCGAAACGTTAAGCGTGCGGACCCTACGGGTTCGAGAACTATGTAGACATGACCTAAAACCATTCTCGGTCAATAACCAATAGCGGGACCTGGATGCCCATATTGGTTCCTACATATTCTACGAAGATCTTTATTGGTCAAACCGCATAACAACATACGTTGTTCCCTTTGTCATCGGTATGTTACTTGCCCGAGATTTGATCGTCGGTATCCAATACCTAGTTCAATCTTGTTACCGGCAAGTCTCTTTACTCGTTCTGTAATACATCATCTCATAACTAACTTATTAGTTATAATGCTTGCAAGGCTTAAGTGGTGAGTATTACCGAGAGGGCCCAGAGATACCTCTCCGACAATCGGAGTGACAAAACCTAATCTTGAAATACGCCAACTCAACATGTACCTTCGGAGACACCTGTAGTACTCCTTTATAATCACCCAGTTACGTTGTGGCGTTTGGTAGTACCCAAAGTGTTCTTCCAGTAAATGGGAGTTGCATATTTCTCATAGTTGTAGGAACATGTATAAGTCATGAAGAAAGCAATAGCAGAATACTAAACGATCAAGTGCTAAGCTAACGGGATGGGTCATGTCAATCACATCATTCTTCTAATGATGTGATCCCATTAATCAAATGACAACACATGTCTATGGTTAGGAAACATAACCATCTTTGATTAATGAGCTAGTCAAGTAGAGGCATACTAGTGACTATATGTTTGTCTATGTATTCACACATGTATCATGTTTCCGGTTAATACAATTCTAGCATGAATAATAAACATTTATCATGATATAAGGAAATAAATAATAACTTTATTATTGCCTCTAGGGCATATTTCCTTCAGTCTCCCACTTGCACTAGAGCCAATAATCTAGTTCACATCATCATGTGATTTAACACCAATATTCATATCTGTATATGATTAACACCCATAGTTCACATCGTCATGTGATCAACACCCAAAGGGTTTACTAGAGTCAATAATCTAGTTCACATGGCTATGTGATTAACACCCAGAGAGTACTAAGTTGTGATCATGTTTTGCTCGTGAGAGAAGCTTAGTCAACGGGTCTATTACATTCAGAGCCGTATGTATTTTGCAAATATTCTATGTCTACAATGCTCTGCATGGACCTACTCTAGCTAATTGCTCCCACTTTCAATATGTATCCAGATTGAGACTTAGAGTCATCTGGATCGGTGAAAAAAAACTTGCACCGATGTAACTTTTTACGACGGTCTCTTTTATCACATCCATAATCGAGAAGTATTTCCTTGGTCCTTACTAAGGATATTCTTGACCGCTGTCCAGTGATCTACTATTAGATCAAAATTGTATTCCTTTGCCAAACATAGAGCAAAGTATACAATAGGTATGGTTCACAGCATAGCATACTTTATAGAACCTATGACTGAGGCATAGGGAATGACTTTTCATTCTATTTCTATATTCTGCCATGGTCGGGCTTTGAGTCTTACTCAATTTCACACCTTTGCAACACAGGCAAGAACTCTTTCTTTGACTGTTCCATTTTGAACTATTTCAAAAATTTATCAAGGTATGTACTCATTGAAAAATCTTATCAAGCGTCTTGATCTATCTATATAGATCTTGATGCTCAATGTGTAAGCAGCTTCACCAAGGTCTTGCTTTGAAAAACTCTTATTCAAGTATCCTTTCATGCTATCCAGAATTTCTATATCATTTCCAATCAACAATATATCATTCACATATAATATTAGAAATGCTACAGAGCTCCCACTCACTTTCTTGTAAATACAGGCTTCTCAAAAAGTCTGTATAAAACCATATGCTTTGATCAACTCATCAAAGCGTATATTCCAACTCCGAGAGGCTTGCACCAGTCCATAAATGGATCGCTGGAGCTTGCACACTTTGTTTAGCACCTTTAGGATTGACAAAACCTTCTGGTTGCATCATATGCAACTCTTCTTTAATAAATCCATTAAGGAATGCAGTTTTGACATCCATTTGCCAGATTTCATAAAATGTGGCAATTGCTAACATGATTCGGACAGACTTAAGCATCCTTACGAGTGAGAAAATCTCATCGTATTCAACACCTTGAACTTGTCGAAAACCTTTTGCAACAAGTCGAGCTTTGTAGATAGTAACACTACTATCAGTGTCCGTCTTCCTCTTGAAGATCCATTTATTTAACATGGCTTGCTGATCATCGAGCAAGTCAATCAAAGTCCATACTTTGTTCTCATACATGGATCATATCTCAGATTTTATGGCCTCAAGCCATTTCGTGGAATCTGGGCTCATCATCGCTTCCTCATAGTTCGTAGGTTCATCATGGTCTAGTAACATGACTTCCAGAAAAGGATTACCGTACCACTCTGGTGCGGATCTTACTCTGGAAGACCTACGAGGTTCTGTAGTAACTTAATCTGAAGTTTCACGATCATCATCATTAACTTCCTCACTAATTGGTGTAGTAGTCACAGGAACAGATTTCTGTGATGAACTACTTTCCAATAAGGGAGCAGGTACAATTACCTCATCAAGCTCTACTTTCCTCCCACTCACTTCTTTCGAGAGAAACTCCTTCTCTAGAAAGGATCCATTTTTAGCAACGAATAACTTGCCTTCGAATCTGTGATAGAAGGTGTACCCAATAGTTACCTTTGGGTATTCTATGAAGACTCACTTCTCCGATTTGGGTTTGAGCTTATCAGGTTGAAACTTTTTCACATAAGCATAGCAGCCCCAAAATTTAAGAAATGACAACTTTGGTTTACTGCTAAACCATAGTTCATACGGTGTCATCTCAACGGATTTAGATGGTGCCCTATTAAACGTGAGTGCAATTGTCTCTAATGCATAGCCCCAAAACGATAGTGGTAAACCGATAAGAGACATCATAGATCGCACCATATCCAATAAAGTGCGGTTACGACGTTCGGACACACCATAACGTTGTGGTGTTCTAGGTGGCGTGAGCTGTGAAACTATTCCACATTGTTTTAACTAAAGACCAAACTCGTAACTCAAATATTCGTCTCCGCGATCAGATTGTAGAAACTTTATTTTCTTGTTACGATGATTTTTCCACTTCACTCTGAAATTCTTTGAACCTTTCAATTATTTCAGACTTATGTTTCATCAAGTAGATATACCCATATCTGCTCAAATCATTTTGTGAAGGTCAGAAAATAACGATACTTGCCACGAGCATCAACACTCATTGGATTGCATACATCGGTATGTATTATTTCCAATAAGTCAGTAGCTTGTTCCATTGTTCCGGAGAACGGAGTCTTTAGTCATCTTGCCCAAAAGGAACGGTTCGCAAGCATCAAATGATTCATAACCAAGTGATTCCGAAAATCCATCTTTATGGAGTTTCTTCATGCACTTTACATCGATATGACCCAAACGGCAGTGCCACAAACAAGTTGCACTATCATTATCAACTTTGCATCTTTTGGCATCAATATTATGAATATGTGTATCACTACGACCGAGATCCAACAAACTATTTTCATTGGGTGTATGACCATCAAAGGTTTTATTCATTTAAACAGAACAACAATTATTCTCTAATTTTAAATGAATAACCGTATTGCAATAAACATGATCAAATCATATTCATGATCAACGCAAACACCAGATAACATTTATTTAGGTTCAACACTAATCTCGAAAGTATAGGGAGTGTGCGATGATGATCATATCAATCTTGGAACCACTTCCAACATACATCGTCACTTTACCCTCAACTAGTTTCTGTTTATTCTGTAACTCCTGTTTCGAGTTACTAATCTTAGCAACCGAACAAGTATCAAATACTCAGGGGTTACTATAAACACTAGTAAGGTACACATCAATAACATGTATATCAAATATACCCTTGTTCACTTTGCCATCCTTCTTATCCACCAAATATTCAAGGCATTTCCGCTTCTAGTGACCATTTCCTTTGCAGTATAATCACTCAGTTTCAGGCTTTGGTCCAGCTTTGGGCTTCTTCGCGGGAGTGGCAACTTGCTTGCCATTCTGCTTGAAGTTCCCTTTATTTCCCTTTGCCCTTTTTTTTGAAACTAGTGGTCTTGTCAATCATCAACACTTGATGCTCTTTCTTGATTTCTACCTTCGTCGATTTCGGCATCACAAATAGCTTGGGAATCGTTTTCGTCATCCCTTGCATTATAGTTCATCACGAAGTTCTACTAACTTGGTGGTGGTGACTAGAGAATTCTGTCAATCACTATCTTATCTGGAAGATTAACTCCCACTTGATTCAAGCGATTGTAGTACCCAGACAATCTGAGCACATGCTCACTAGTTGAGCGATTCTCCTCCATCTTTTAGCTATAGAACTTGTTGGAGACTTCATATCTCTCAACTCGGGTATTTGCTTGAAATATTAACTTCAACTCCTGGAACATCTCATATGGTCCATGACGTTCAAAACGTTTTTGAAGTCCTGATTCTAAGCCATAAAGCATGGTGCACAAAACTATCAAGTAGTCATCATATTGAGCTAGCCAAACGTTCATAACATCTGCATCTGCTCCTGCAATAGGTCTGTCACCTAGCGGTGCATTAAGGACATAATTCTTCTGTGCAGCAATGAGGATAAACCTCAGATCACGGATCCAATCCGCATCATTGCTACTAACATCTTTCAACACAAATTTCTCTAGGAACATATAAAAATAAACATATGAAAGCAACAACGCAAGCTATTGATCTACAACATAATTTGCAACATACTACTAGGACTAAGTTCATGATAAATTTAAGTTCAGTTAATCACATTACTTAATAACTCCCACTTAGACAGACATCTCTCTAGTCATCTAAGTGATCACGTGATCCAAATCAACTAAACCATGTCCGATCATCACGTGAGATAGAGTAGTTTTCAATGGTGAACATCACTATGTTGATCATATCTACTATATGATTCACGCTCGACCTTTCGGTCTCCGTGTTCTGAGGCAATATCTGTATATGCTAGGCTCGTTAAGTTTAACCTGAGTATTCCGCGTGCGCAACTGTTTTGCACCCGTTGTATTTGAACGTAGAGCCTATCACACCCGATCATCACGTGGTGTCTCAGCACGAAGAACTTTCGCAACGGTGCATACTCAGGGAGAACACTTCTTGATTATTAGTGAGAGATCATCTTAAAATGCTACCGACAATCAAAGCAAGATAAGATGTATAAAGGATAAACATCACATGCAATCAATATAAGTGATATGATATGGCCATCATCATCTTGTGCTTGTGATCTCCATCTTCGAAGCACCGTCGTGATCACCATCGTCACCGGCGCGACACCTTGATCTTCATCGTAGCATCGTTGTCGTTATGCCATCTATTGCTTCTACGACTATCGCTACCGCTTAGAGATAAAGTAAAGCAATTACAGGGCGTTTGCATTTCATACAATAAAGCGACAACCATATGGCTCCTGCCAGTTGCCGATAACTTCGGTTACAAAACATGATCATCTCATACAATGAAATATAGCATCACGTCTTGACCATATCACATCACAACATGCCCTGCAAAAACAAGTTAGACGTCCTCTACTTTGTTGTTGCAAATTTTACGTGGCTGCTACGGGCTTTAGCAAGAACCGTTCTTACCTACGCATAAAAACCACAACGATAGTTCGTCAAGTTGGTGCTATTTTAACCTTCGCAAGGACCGGGCGTAGCCACACTCGATTCAGCTAAAGTGAGAGAGACAGACACCCGCCAGCCACCTTTAAGCACGAGTGCTTGCAACGGTGAAACCAGTCTCGCGTAAGCGTATGCGTAATGTCGGTCCGGGCCGCTTCATCTCCCAATACTGCTGAACCAAAGTATGACATGCTGGTAAGCAGTATGACTTGTATCGCCCACAACTCACTTGTGTTCTACTCGTGCATATAACATCAACGCATAAAACCTAGGCTCGGATGCCACTGTTGGGGAACGCAGTAATTTCAAAAAATTTCCTACGCACACGCAAGATCATGGTGATGATATAGCAACGAGAGGGGAGAGTGTTCGTCCACGTACCCTCGTAGACCGTAAGCGGAAGCGTTATGACAATGCGGTTGATGTAGTCGTACGTCTTCACGATCCGACTGATCCAAGTACCGAACGTACGGCACCTCCGAGTTCAGCACACGTTCAGCTCGATGACGATCCCCGGGCTCCGATCCAGCAAAGCTTCGGGGATGAGTTCCGTCAGCACGACGGCGTGGTGACGATGATGATGTTCTACCGGCGCAAGGCTTCGCCTAAACTCCGCGACGATATGACCGAGGTGGAATATGGTGGAGGAGGGCACCGCACACGGCTAAGGAACGATCCGTAGATCAACTTGTGTGTCTAGGGTGCCCCCCCGCCCCCGTATATAAAGGAGCCAGGGGGAAGGAGGCGGCGGACCAAGGAGGGCGCGCCAAGGGGGGAGTCCTACTCCCACCGGGAGTAGGACTCCCTTCTTTCCTAGTTGGAATAGGAGAAGGGGGGAAGAGGAGGAAGAGGGGAAGGAAAGGGGGGGCGCCGCCCCCCTTCCCTTGTCCTATTCGGACTAGGAGGGGGAGGGGTGCGCGGCCCCCTCCTGGCTCCTTCTCTCTTCTCTCTCGTGGCCCATGTAGTCCCATTAACCCCCCGGGGGGTTCCGGTAACCTCCCGGTACTCCGATAAAATGCCGATTTCACCCAGAACCATTCCGATGTCCAAACATAGGCTTCCAATATATCAATCTTTATGTCTCGACCATTCCGAGACTCCTCGTCATGTCCGTGATCACATCCGGGACTCCGAACAAACTTCGGTACATCAAAACTTGTAAACTCATAATAAAACTGTCATCGAAACGTTAAGCGTGCGGACCCTACGGGTTCGAGAACTATGTAGACATGACCTAAAACCATTCTCGGTCAATAACCAATAGCGGGACCTGGATGCCCATATTGGTTCCTACATATTCTACGAAGATCTTTATCGGTCAAACCGCATAACAACATACGTTGTTCCCTTTGTCATCGGTATGTTACTTGCCCGAGATTTGATCGTCGGTATCCAATACCTAGTTCAATCTCGTTACTGGCAAGTCTCTTTACTCGTTCTGTAATACGTCATCTCATAACTAACTTATTAGTTATAATGCTTGCAAGGCTTAAGTGATGAGTATTACCGAGAGGGCCCAGAGATACCTCTCCGACAATCGGAGTGACAAAACCTAATCTTGAAATACGCCAACTCAACATGTACCTTCGGAGACACCTGTAGTACTCCTTTATAATCACCCAGTTACGTTGTGACGTTTGGTAGTACCCAAAGTGTTCTTCCGGTAAACGGGAGTTGCATATTTCTCATAGTTGTAGGAACATGTATAAGTCATGAAGAAAGCAATAGCAGAATACTAAACGATCAAGTGCTAAGCTAACGGGATGGGTCATGTCAATCACATCATTCTTCTAATGATGTGATCCCATTAATCAAATGACAACACATGTCTATGGTTAGGAAACATAACCATCTTTGATTAATGAGCTAGTCAAGTAGAGACATACTAGTGACTATATGTTTGTCTATGTATTCACACATGTATCATGTTTCCGGTTAATACAATTCTAGCATGAATAATAAACATTTATCATGATATAAGGAAATAAATAATAACTTTATTATTGCCTCTAGGGCATATTTCCTTCAATTGATGTGTACTTTACTAGTATTTATAGTAGCCCCTAAGTATTTGATACTTGTTCGGTTGCTAAAAATTAGTGACTCGAAACAGGAGTTACAGAATAAATAGAAACTAGTTGAGGGTGAAGTGACGATGTGTGTTGGAAGTGGTTCCAAGATTGATATGATCATCATCGCACACTCCTTTCGGGATTAGTGTTGAACCTAAATAAATGTTATTTGGCGTTTGCGTTGAGCATGAATATGATTTGATCATGTTTATTGCAATACGGTTATTCATTTAAAATCAGAGAATAATTGTTGTTCTGTTTAAATGAATAAAACCTTTGATGGTCATACACCCAATGAAAATAGTTTGTTGGATTTCGATCGTAGTGATACACATATTCATAATATTGATGCCAAAAGATGCAAAGTTGATAATGATAGTGCAACTTATTTGTGGCACTGCCGTTTGGGTCATATCTGTGTAAAGCGCATGAAGAAACTCCATAAAGATGGATTTTCGGAATCACTTGGTTATGAATCATTTGATGCTTGCGAACCGTGCCTTTTGGGCAAGATGACTAAAACTCATTCTCTGGAACAATGGAACGAACTACTGACTTATTGGAAACAATACATACCGATGTATGCGGTCCAATGAGTGTTGATGCTCGTGGCAAGTATCGTTATTTTCTAACCTTTACAGATGATTTGAGCAGATATGGGTATATCTACTTGATGAAACATAAGTCTGAAATAGTTGAAAAGTTCAAAGATTTTCAGAGTAAAGTGGAAAATCATCGTAACAAGAAAAATAAAGTTTCTACGATCTGATCATGGAGATGAATATTTGAGTTACGAGTTTGGTCTTCAATTAAAACAATGTGGAATAGTTTCACAGCTCATGCCACCTGGAACACCACAACGTTATGGTGTGTTCGAACGTCGTAATCGTACTTTACTAGATATGGTGCGATCTATGATGTCTCTTATCAGTTTACCACTATCGTTTTGGGGTTATGCATTAGAGACAGCTGCATTCACGTTTAATAGGGCACCATCTAAATCCGTTGAGACGACACCGTATGAACTATGGTTTAGCAGTAAACCTAAGCTGCCGTTTCTTAAAGTTTGGAGTTGCGATGCTTATATGAAAAGGGTTTTCAACCTTATAAGCTCGAACCCAAATCGGAGAAGTGCGTCTTCATAGAATACCCAAAGGTAACTATTGGGTACACCTTCTATCACAGATCCAAAGGCAAGTTATTTCATTGCTAAGATGGATCCTTTCTAGAGAAAAAGTTTCTCTCGAAAGAAGTGAGTGGGAGGAAAGTAGAACTTGATGAGGTAATTGTACCTTCTTCCTTATTGGAAAGTAGTTCATCACAGAAATCAGTTCTGATGATTCCTACACCAATTAGTGAGGAAGTTAATGATGATGATCATGAAACTTCAGATCAAGTTGCTACCAAACCTCGTAGATCTTCCAGAGTAAGATCCGCACCAGAGTGGTACGGTAATCATGTTCTGGAAGTCATGTTACTAGACCATGATGAACCTAAGAACTATGAGGAAGCGATGATGAGCCCAGATTCCGCGAAATGGCATGAAGCCATAAAATCTGAGATATGATCCATGTATGAGAACAAAGTATGGACTTTGATTGACTTGCTCAATGATCAGCAAGCCATGTTAAATAAATGGATCTTCAAGAGGAAGACAGACACTGATAGTAGTGTTACTATCTACTAAGCTTGACTTGTTGCGAAAGGTTTTCGACAAGTTCAAGGTGTTGAATACGATGAGATTTTCTCACTCGTATCGATGCTTAAGTCTGTCTGAATCATGTTATCAATTGCCACATTTTATGAAATCTGGCAAATGGATGTCAAAACTGCATTCCTTAATGGTTTTCTTAAAGGAGAGTTGTATATGATACAACCAGACGTTTTTGTCGATCCGAAAGGTGCTAACAAAATGTGCAAGCTCCAGCGATTCATCAATGGACTGGTGCAAGCATCTCAGAGTTGGAATATACGCTTTGATAAGTTGATCAAAGCATATAGTTTTGTATAGTCTTATGGTGAAGCCTGTATTTACAAGAAAGTGAGTGGGAGCACTACAACATTTCTGATAAGTATATGTGTATGACATATTGTTGATCGGAAATAATGTAGAATTATTCTGCAACGCATAAAGGAGTGTTTGAAAGGATTTCTTTCAAAGAAAGACCTCGGTGAAGCTGCTTACACATTGAGCATCAAGATCTATATAGATAGATCAAGACGCTTGATAAGATTTTTTCAATGAGTACATACCTTGATAAATTTTTTGAAATAGTTCAAAATGGAACAGTCAAAGAAGGAGTTCTTGCCTGTGTTGCAAGGTGTGAAGTTGAGTAAGACTCAAGACACGACCATGGCAGAAAATAGAAAGAGAATGAAAAGTCATTCCCTATGCCTCAGTCATAGGTTCTATAAAGTATGCTATGCTGTGAAATAGACCTATTGTATACCTTGCTCTGCGTTTGGCAAAGGAATACAATTTTGATCTAATAGTAGATCACTGAAGAGCGGTCAAGAATATCCTTAGTGAAGACTAAGGAGATGTTTCTCGATTATGGAGGTAATAAAAGAGCCCGTCGTAAAAGTTACAATGATGCAAGCTTTTACACCAATCCAGATGACTCTAAGTCTCAATCTGGATACGTATTGAAAGTGGGAGCAATTAGCTAGAGTAGCTCCGTGCAGAGCATTGTGGACATAGAATATTTGCAAAATACATACAGCTCTGAATATGACAGACCCGTTGACTAAACTTCTCTCACGAGCAAAACATGATCATACCTTAGTACTCTTTGGGTGTTAATCACATAGCGATGTGAACTGGATTATTGACTCTAGTAAACCCTTTGGGTGTTGATCACATGACGATGTGAACTATGGGTATTAATCACACACATATGTGAATATTGGTGTTAAATCACATGGTGATGTGAACTAGATTATTGACTCTAGTGCAAGTGGTAGACTGAAGGAAATATGCCCTAGAGGCAATAATAAAGTTATTATTTATTTCCTTATTTCATGATAAATTTTTATTATTCATGCTAGAATTGTATTAACCAGAAACGTGATACATGTGTGAATACATAGACAAACATATAGTCACTAGTATGCCTCTACTTGACTAGCTCACTAATCAAAGATGGTTATGTTTCCTAACCATAGACATGTGTTGTCATTTGATTAATGGGATCACATAATTAGGAGAATGATGTGATTGACTTGACCCATTCCGTTAGCCTAGCACTTGATCGTTTAGTATATTGCTATTGCTTTCTTCATGACTTATACATGTTCCTGTAACTATGAGAAATATGCAACTCCCGTTTACCGGAGGAACACTTTGGATACTACCAAACGTCACAACGTAACTGGGTGATTATAAAGGAGTACTACAGGTGTCTCCGAAGGTACATGTTGAGTTGGCGTATTTCGAGATTAGGTTTTGTCACTCCGATTGTCGGAGAGGTATCTCTGGGCCCTCTCGGTAATGCACATCTTTATAAGCCTTGCAAGCAATGTGATCAAATGAGTTGGTTACGGAATGATACATTACGGAATGAGTAAAGAGACTTGCCGGTAACGAGATTGAACTAGGTATTGGATACCGACAATCAAATCTCGGGCAAGTAACATACCGATGACAAAGGGAACAACGTATGTTGTTATGCAGTTTTACCGATAAAGATCTTCGTAGAATATGTAGGAACCAATATGGGCATCCAGGTTCCGCTATTGGTTATTGACCGAGAATAGTTCTAGGTCATGTCTACATAGTTCTCGAACCCGTAGGGTCCGCACGCTTAACGTTATGATGATAGTTATATTATGAGTTTATGAGTTTTGATGTACCGAAGGAGTTCGGAGTCCCGGATGAGATCGGGGACATGACGAGGAGTCTCGAAATGGTCGAGACGTAAAGATCGATATATTGGACGACTATATTCGGAGTTCGGAAAGGTTCCGAGTGATTCGGGTATTTTTCGGAGTATCGGGGAGTTACGGGAATACGAGGAAGAATATTGGGCCTTAATGAGCCTTAGTGGGAAGGAGCCAGGAGGTGGCGCGCGCCCCTCCCAACCCCAGTCCGAATTGGACAAAGGGTTTGGGGCGCGGCCCCCCTCTCCCTTCCTTCTCCACTTCCCTCCTTTCCCCCCTTCTCCTAGTTGGACTAGGAAACAAGGAGTCCTACTCCCGGTGGGAGTAGGACTCCCCTTGGCGCGCCCTCCTCCTAGGGCCGGTCTCCTCCTCCCTTGCTCCTTTATATACGGGGGCAGGGGAGCACCCCATAACACATAATTTGATCTACGGATCATTTCTTAGCCGTGTGCGGTGCCCCTCTCCACTATATTCCACCTCGGTCATATCGTCGCGGAGTTTAGGCGAAGCCCTGCGCCGGTAGAACATCATCATCGTCACCACGCCGTCGTGCTGACGGAACTCATCCCCGAAGCTTTGCTGGATCGGAGCCCGGGGATCGTCATCGAGCTGAACGTGTGCTGAACTCGGAGGTGTCGTACGTTCGGTGTTTGGATCGGTCGGATCGTGAAGACATACGACTACATCAACCGCGTTGTGCTAACGCTTCCGCTTACGGTCTACGAGGGTACGTGGACAACACTCTCCCCTCTCGTTGCTATGCCATCACCATGATCTTGCGTGTGCGTAGGAATTTTTTTTGAAATTACTACGTTCCCCAACACTTCCATCTGGTCCTGCATGTGCCCATCTACCTCGTCAGCGTCCACCTCGCCATTGTAATCACCATCAGCATTTCCTCCTTCTACCTGACTGCTCTGTCCTTGTTCGTAACCATAAGCATTTCCTCCTTCGACCTGACTGTGCTGTCCTTGTTCATAACCATCATCTCCAGCATTTAACATAGATAACTGCCTCCCTACACTGCTATGACCAGGATCGTAGCCACCCTCGCCTTCATGTGCAGTGACCTCCTTCACAACGGGAAGCACTAACGCAATAGGATTGCATCCCCTTCGTTCACAACCTTGTAACCACCGCACCCAATCGGAGTCTTGCTCTATCGGCCTTAAATAAAAGTAAATTATTGTACTTGACCGTGTCCATAATGCATGAACACCGACGGTGTGTGTTTCAGTATCAAGACCTAAACTTGCCGCAATCCATTCTTTCAACTGACTGACTGACCATGTTCAAGGTGCGCTCATTGGCACCTCTATGTGAGTAAATTCACTCAGATCTGCTCCCATCTCGGTTGTTTGGACAGTACCAGGACCGTAGTAAAATCTGAACTTCACTACATCAGACATCTCGGCTCACCTATTTTTTTTAAACAACGAAATACAATTCACTAACAAATATTAGACATGTTTATATATATATTACAGAATATTTACGGAGCAACTAATACAATTCACACAGCTACAAGTATATTACAAATATTTGCCGGAGCAACTACAAATATTTACAGATTTTAATATTTGACTGCCTACAACTACAACTATATTACGGATTTTACCGGAGCTACTCCAAATATATTACGGATTTTACCGGAGCTACTCCAAATACTGACACTCATAAATACGGATTTTACTGGAGCTACTCCAAATACTGACACTCCTAAATACTTCACATCCACATATAGTACGGAATATCACCGGAGCAACTACACATTTTTACACAAATAATTAGTTGACATCTAAATATATTTACGTATACTACGGGGCAAATAACAATAATCGCACACCTAATTTATTTCACATCACAACAAATACTACCGGAGCACCTACAAAAAATAAAATGTTTGCTGAAATATACCCTTGAAGCGTGCGAATGAAGAACGACGAACGGCGACCAACAAACTGCCGGTGCTCCGCCTCCAACGACGAACGACGAACGACGAGCTTCACCTCCACCACACTGCCCCAACTTCACCACCACCACCTCCACCAAAATGCTCACCACAACCACCACGAGCTACCCCATCAGTAGATCGACACCTCTTTTGGCTGCCCTAACTAAGTTGAATCCATTCACGGTGCCAAAACCGCAAAAAACTGGCTCATTTAGGTGTAGAAATTGGTGCCTTTTTTTTACAGAGAGAGGAGAAAGTAAGAAAGAAGAACATAAGAAGAGCAGCAGGGCGTGGAGCGGGAGGATAAGGCCGCCGCAGGGAGCCGGGCCAGCGCGCGCGAGGTGGGGCCGCACTCTATCGGCCAGCAGCAGGCCGATCGGCCCGCGGCAGGCTGACAGGGGCGCGCCCGCGTCGGCAGCTCCCTCTCTCCTCCTCGCGACGTGGCCAGCCCAATCGGAGGCCGACACGTGCCACGCATTCCAGCTGTCGGCCTACTAGTGGCCGATTGCACCCACTCGGCTTGCTGCGAGCCGACTAGAGCCAGTCGGCCAGCCGCGGGCCGACGGTGTATTATTTTTGAAAATAATTTTTTGCGCGTAATATTTGTGCAAATTAATAAAAAAATGTATTATTTAAAAAATATTAGCCTATAGCCACGAGTCCCGTGTAGCCAGTTTTTTTTGGAACAGGTGTCTTGTTTCAGAAGGTTTTTGCAATAAAGATCTTCTTTTAGAAAGAGAAAAAGGGGTTTGGTTGTGAAGTTTTTTTTTCCACAACAGGGTCTAGTTTCACAAGGTGGTTTTGTTTAAGAAAGAAGAAGAAAAAAATGGTTTAGCGATGAATACTTTCTCTTCTACAACAGGGGTCTTGTTTCGAAAACATAGCCCCGGTTGTAAAAAGTGTCGTAGGAGCGCCCAATGTTGCATACAAGGCCAAGCGTTGCAACACGATACATGTTTCAGAAACATAGCCACGATTACAGAAATTGCCAGAGGAGTGCCCGGCCGTCATCGTCATGTTGGAGTAGAGGCAGTTGCTCGGGTGCTGGGTCGGAAGAGATGCAACAACTCCGGCGGCCGGCGGCGCTCAGGCCATGGTGGGGCAGCGGTGTTGTCTCGGTGAAACCTTGCAACCAGGTCCTTGTTGCAAAACCGTGAGCACAACAAAGCTAGTTGTTGCAAAGGTCCTCAGTTGGCTGGGACGGTAGATCGGATGGCTGTTTTGTGCTGCATCTGATGATCTTATCGGTTTATCACCCGGCGGCGGACGCGTAGCACTACCTAATATTGTGTCCATCTCTAGTGCAAAAAATCTACAGTGTTTGTTGTCGGATAAAAGTACGAATATCTCGCACGGGTCATATCGTCCGATCGGTCCTTGGTGTCGGTTAAGAACTAAGGAATTCTGTGATGACCGAGAATTATCAACATCAGAAAAATAATGACTCCACTTGGGCCATAGTCACTTCCATTAATTGACTCTGTAATTAATTTTTGTGAGTGCAAGCACGCCCGATGTAGAAGCATCACCACTAAGTTCCTTAAATCGCCACGTCTCTTTCTACTAAAAGGAACGGAAATGTTAACGCCCACACGTGTGGGCGTTCACCACTCCGTCCACACGCAAGCATCGCCGTTGGTTTCGTTTTGCACGAATCTTGGAGCAAAAGGGCTGGTTTTCGGCGCCACGTTGGACGATTCTAGTGTGCGGTGTGCGAGTGGGTTCGCTCGCACGGTAGTTGCCATCCCGCGGTCAGTGGTTGCCACTGAGAGGCGTGTGGTGGAACTGCCATGCGCCCGCACGCCACGGTCCGACCGCAGTTGACGTCAAACACGTCGCACACCCCTCCACCCTCTCCCTCACGGTTCCATTCACTCTCCCCCGCGTCGCATTTACCGGCACAACCCACTCGCATTACAGTCCACTGGAGGAGAAGGCGAGGGGAGAAGGCGACGGCGGAGGCGGGACAGTCGACGGTGTTCGCGGGCATTGGTGGTGCTCGTCGGAGCGGAGCGGCGTCGCCGGAACGCGTGCGGGTCGAATGTAATGCTCGCTTCATCTATCGCATACCCTCCCTGATTTTGTTCCCCTCTTTCCTCCCTGTTCGATTTCTAGATCCATTCCTAGAAATTCCGGCGATTAGGCGGTGCGCCGGCGTTCCCGCCGCTGCGACGGTGCGCCATAGTTGTGTGCCTGCCGTTGCTTCGTGGGAGTGGGCAGTTTCGTCGCCGCCGCTGCGGCGGCATCGTCGGTGAGGCTATGCCTGCTCGTAGGCAACGCATTAGTCTTGCATTTGGATTTTGAGAGTTGTCCGCCGGGTTGTTTTGGTGCGGATTGGTTCGAAATTTGGGGTTGCAGCCATTTCACGCGAGAATTGTAAGGGTGATTTTGAGGTTGAAGCAGTTGCCATTGAAACCTAGATCTAGTCTAGTTTTGGGGTTGAAACTGCAGACTGTGACGAAATTGGCAGTATGATTGAACGTGAACAAATGTGCGGCAACTAAACTACCTGAAGAAACGTGGTAGTTGCCACAAACGTGTTCTCCCATGTGGCAACAGATTTTCCGAAAATGACTGTCATAGTTGCCACCCCAAAACGAGGTGGCAACTAATTTCATTGAACTCCTGTGGCAGTTGCCACACGCATGCTCTTCCCATGTGGCAAATTTTAATTTTGCTGAACTTGTACGATAAGTAACCAGAAAAAATATGCTTTCTGAATGTGGCAACTATGGCAGTATGACCGAACGTGAACAGGTGTGTGGCAACTAAACTACATGAACAAATGTGGCAGTTGCCACAAATGTGTTCTCTTCTGCGGCAACATATTTTCTGAAACTGACTGTCATAGTTGCCACAAATGTGTTCAAGCTCACACACAAGGGGGGCAACTAAAATTTACTGAATGAATGAGATAGTTGCCACATACACGCTCTTGAACGAGGCAAACTAATTTTTTTACTGAATTTACATAATAGTAACCTCAAACATTCTTTTTCATTTGTGAGACTTGTTTTTTTTTCTGAATTATTTGTGACAGTTTCCAAACTTTGATAGTTGCCACAATCGGTAGCACTGGAGGGAACTAATGTGCACATCGAGTTGGCGTATTGCCACTTTGGATTTTGTATAATCATGTTGCAATACAGTATGTGAACACAATGTCTGTTGCCACAATACAGATATGACAGTGTGGCAAACTGGCTGCATAGTATGGCAACCACATTTGCATTCAAATAGTTAATATTTTTTCTGTTAGGTGGCAACTTCTTACCCATTGCATTTTACATTTTCGCCATTAACAATTTGGTCTGTTCCTACATCAGCAGAATGGCTCGTGGCGATCATCAAAGTGATGATGACGATTTCATGGATCCACCTCAACGTAACCAGGCAACTGGACGGAGAAAAGAGGGCGATGAGGTAACTGTCCGCACACCCGCCCCCTCCTCCTGATTTATGTTATTTGTTGGCAGCTAGATCTTTTTTATAGTCGTCCATCATGAACTAAATTTTCATAACATTGCAAAAACATGGCAACAGCTCAACACTTTTGTGTTTGTTTTTTTCAGAAGAAGAAACGTATTTGCAACAGAGCCTCCCAGGAACGTCTGACCGTGTTGATTGACAAATTCACTGATGATCAAAAGGGAGCTGCTGCTGAGATGGGTATGCAGGTTCTGATGGATGTCCGGTGTACGAACCTTGTCAACCCGATATGCGACTGGCTTGGTGAGATATACGATCCCGCCTCCAGGGAATTCGTGATCCCGGGACGGGGAAGACTTCCATTGAATGAGGAATCCGTGTTCTGTACTTTGGGTGTGCCTCGGGGACATATCAAAGTCCCGTACGAGGTTAATAATGAGATCGAGGAAGAGCTGTTCGCCCGTTTGTTTCCTGGGTTGGAGGTAATGCCGAACACGTCTGTACTGGCAGATTCTCTGCAGGACATGACGATGCACGGAGAAGTTTTCAAGATGAAGCTACTCATGTACCTCATCTCAGCTGTTTTCGCGCCAACCACTTCTCTTCGCCCAAGCAACAAATGTTTCCCCATCCTGGTGAATGATCCATGCTTGCTACTGCTAGTGTTTTCATTGCATTTCTTCCGTTTTGATTTCTGACGCGGCAAACTTTTTTGCCCTGAAATTTTGTGTGGTGCAGGCGAATCTGAAAAACGTGAAGAGTATGAACTGGTGTAAGTTTATTGCCGACTTTCTCCACGATGCTTTCAAAAACAAGATGTACCAGAAGGGTTGTCGTCTGCACTTAATGGTATTTATTTTTCACCAGATCTCTGTGCGAACTCTTTGTTTATAATCTACTTTTATTTCATGCATGACAATCTGGTCATAACAAGATGGCAACTGCCATAGTGACAATGTGGCAACTGCCATAATGACAACGTAGCAACTGTCATACTGACAATGTGGCAACTACCTTCATATTAGCATGGCAACTGCTATCACAGTAGGATGACAACTGCCATCACACTTTGATGGCAACTAACACATACATATTATCGTTGGATCATACATTATCCTGCTCTTTTTTTTTGAACTACAAATTAACCACGATGGCAACTGGTATTTTCTTTTCTTTGCAAAATTGTTTTAAATCAGCTCATGTATGTCGACTCTCTTGATCTGTCCACCGTGGATTTCACCGGGATAGGAGGCCCGCCGCCTACTCACAAGTTTGCTGTTTCTGCGTGGACCATCAGCGCTGTCAAGGCTATGCTTGCCGCAGACAGGGCAACTGATGGCACATATGGAAAACTACAGGTTAGTTTTTGTTTATGTCTTTTTCACACGGCATGCTTACAAATTTGACATGACATAACCGTCCGTGGTTTATAAGGCATGCTTACATTTTATTTTTTTGTTTTTCATAGCTGATGGCCAAGCATGCTATAGACTACAGCGTGTTTGGGGGGCCTCAAAAATTTGAAAAGTGGATGGACGTGCACTCAGCTCCGTCTTGCCCTTCTGAGGTAATCAAAATGTCCACATCTACGGTTTGCCGTGGATTACATGTTGATGTCGCGGAAGCGAATGCAGTACGGGTGTTGTTTTGTTGATGCTTCTTGTTTTCGTGCACAGGCGAGGGCACCAGTGGAGCATCTAATTGGGCAGTTTGCATCCGGAATGACCGGCCTGCTCGGGAAGTTGGTTGAGGGGTGGACGTCCCTCAGTGCCTCTGACAGCGACGCGGTTGCGAGGCAGTTCACTTCATTTGTCCCAGAACGTACACATCAGCCAACCGGTTGCCGTGGCCGGTATGACTACAACAGCTCCCAAGAGCCCGGTGACACACAGGATGATGTGGATGGAGACGCTGGCCTCAGCAAGGACGACGACGATGACACCGATGACGATGAACACGCTGAAGTTCGCACATGCGGCAACAAGGGCAAGGATGCAACAGGTGCCCACCCACCGGAGAAAGTGAAAGAACATACGGCTGCGAGAGGCGAGGGGGTTTTGCCATCAAGGAGGGGGAGGGCTCCAGAGGATGTTGGGCAGGGTTCTGCTGGCAAGACGTCTAGGATCGATCCCGTAGCTGCCAGGAAGAGGTTCGACTCTCAATTTTAGTTTTCTGCTGTGTATCTTTTCTTTGGAACAATCTCATCCATTTCTTTTGCACTTGTTTTTTTGTCAAGCGCGGCAATTAGTTTGTTGTCTGACAATTGCCACCTTCTTTTTTCCTTCCATCTGTTGCGTGCAGTGAGCCGACCGCTGGTGGACGAGCAGCTACGAAGAAACAGGCGCCAACGCCAACCCGTGTTTCTGCTCGCTTGAACAAAGGTTCCCCCATTGCCGGTGACATCCCTTCCACCAGGTCTTCTGCTCGTACGACAACGACCAACACCGGGGATCCTGTCGTGTTGCTTGACCTGAGGAAGGCAGTCAAGAAGTAGGTTTCTCCATGTGCTTTTCATTTGAGATAGCGGTTTTTTTCTTGATTTTTCAATGCAACTGGTCTGCTTTTGTCACATGTTCTTCTGTTATCATCCCCCACGAGGCAACTGCTGTTTTTCCAAATGATTTCTTCCTTCATTTTTTAAATGTATGGCAACTCCTATTATCTTTACATGGCAACTGGCATCTAGGCCAAATGGCAACTATTTCTGTACCTAATGGCAACTGTCATCTTTTTTTTTACCATTTTCTTCTGAGAGTTCATCCCCCACCTAATTTTGAAATTACATTCCTCACAGATCAGACATTTCTATCATTCCTTTCAATTTGCCTAACTTTTGATAACTGCTGCTGTATGGCAACTGCTAACTATGGCACATGGCAACTCATGACCCCCTTACATGGCAACTACCAGCTTTTTCCACTTGTTTTTAGTTTTTTAATGCTTCTATCATTGCAAACATATTTTTTTGTCCATTTTTTTCATACCATTTTTCACGTGCTTTTTTTCCTTTGCAGGGTGAAGAAGACTACTACGCGCGGGGCCAAGCATATCAGTAGAGACCCACTCGAACGCCTGCATTCAAAGTTGTCAACAGGTGGCAACTCAGATGTACATGAGGCGCCAGGCTACAATACTGCTGCTGCACCGTCAACTGCTCCCACTAACTCTGATGCAAGTGGCCGACCATCTCCGCCGGCTGCAGATGTGCAGGCTAGAACAACAGGCATCCGTACATCGGGGAGTGACGAGTCGGTATTCGCCAGGACAGCTGAAATATTGCCAACTCTTTTGGCAATGAAGGATGCTGCTGTGAGCCATGCCACCCCATCAGCAAGCGTCGAAGTGGATGCTCCCGAGACCAACCTAGGCAAGGAAGATTCCCGCTCATCTGACACTGATTCCAAGCGCGTGCCTGGTGTCTCACCTGTGTCCATGACAGAAGCGGCTGAGGCGGCACTTCACAAGGATATGCCATCTGCAGATGAGAATCCTGGCACAACAGCTCCAGCTCCTGTCGGTGGAGATACTGCTAAGGCGACCGTTCTGCGTGCTGGTCTTCCACCTAGGCGTCGTAGCCCCCGCAAGCAATCAACAGACATACCCAACGCTCCGGCTGTAGCTAGGAGCAGGAGAGACGAATCTGGTTATGTTCCTGCGTCCACACTGTTCCCGCCACCTACAAAAATCAATGTGATGGAGAAACCGCAAGACCGGAGCACAACTGATGCAGGTGTCAAGCCGGGCACGAGTGACGCAGAGGAACGCCCAGAGCAGACTGCGCCTTCACCCGCAGCGGAAATCCCCAGCATAAATCTGCGCACTTCCAGGCTCCCAGTCAATGTCGGTGTCCCCTACAGTCCAAACAAGAAGATTGTCATGAAAGCTGCGGCTGAGACCACTGACAACACGCCCCGCCCTGCAAATAAGGCCGATCATTTTGTAGCGGCCGATTCAGATATGTTTGTCGATCTTTCACCCTTGGATTCTGCCCCAAAAGTCGTTCGTGGTCCGTCCAGTAGGAATGAGAGGCACCCAATGGCCTTTACCCCACCGAGCTTCAGCCTCGGCGTCAGTCAAGATCAACCGGTGGTGCATGATCCTATACCAGTTGCCTTTGCTTTCCCAGGAGGCATGCCCGCAATGATGGCGCAGCCAATGGTCGAGGGCAGGAAGGCTGTCAAGTTCGCAGAGCCAATTGTGCAAGGTACACTCATCACGCACTTACGATTTTCTTGTATACATGTTTGTAGTTTGACTTTTGTCCCAATCACATTCTTTGGGGGTCCTCACTTGTGACGGCAACTGCCATGTGACGACATGGCAACTGGATTTGATGCACCATGTCACCTATGTTTTTTTCTTTGCTGCCATGCTGCGTTTGACATTTGGGCAAGCACGTGGCAACTGAAGTTATTTCAACATGGCAACTGTAGTTGCTGTCACATGGCAAATACAGTTCAGTACACATGGCAACTGGATTTGCCACATCATGCCACCTGCATTTTTTCTACCATGCTGCATTTTTTCATACGGCATTCACATGGCAAGTGGAGCCGACACAACATGGCAACTGCAGTTGCTGTGACATGGTACCTACAGTACAACTAGGTGGCAACTACAGTGCACTACATTGCAATTGTATTTGCTATGTCATAGCGACTGTAGTTGGACCACCCATGGCAACTGCCCCACTTTTTCTACCTACATATCACATCATGGACCTTTACCTCCTCACAATCCATCTGTTTTTGGATTTTATATGTATCCTAACCCACTTTTTTTAATATTCATTTGCAGCCACCCCTGAGGAGATTTCACCATCACTTGATGAAGTTTACCGCATGATCGAGGAGACATCATTGCAGACGAGTTCCTCACGAGGGCAAGGGCAATCAAGTTCCAATGTGCCTGCAGATACGGTATCTGAGGATACCATTAGGAGTGTCACCCCTGGTCCTGTGAGGCAGCAGAGGGTAGTTCACCCACCCCCCGCGGAAGACTACGAGCCCGAATTCAGGGCCACTAAGGAACAGACCCAGCTGTACGATATCGTCAAGCATTTTGGAAATGCGAGGACCAACAGCAAGCACATGAAGGAGCTGAAAGCGTAAATTACCAAACCCCATAACACTACTAGGAAAAGGGCTATAGATGGAAATGACACTAATGGCGCACCAGACAAGTGGTGCGCCATTAGTATATACTAATGGCGCACCACCCTCTGATGCGCCATTAGTGTTGAAACTACTAATGGCGCACCCTGACCACGGTGCGCCATTAGTACCAATTTTTTTTTGAACTAGTGTGCCTGTCCAAACATACTAATGGCGCATCCCCTGGTGGTGCGCCATTACTAGTTCAAACTAGTAATGGCGCACCATCCAGAAGGTGCGCCACTAATGTTATTTTTTTATTATTGCTTTTATTCCTTTTTTTTGCAAAAGTTCTAATGGCGCACCGCTAGGGGGTGCGCCATTAGTAACCTGGATTACTAATGGCGCATTTGTTGCTGGTGCGCCATTAGTAAGTGGGCAGCAACAAGATATTTTGGACAACCTCTCCTCCCACACTCACTTTCTCCCCACTTCATTCTCTCCACCGCCTCCTCCTTGTCTCGGGTGCCTCCTCTTTTTCACCTCATTTCCACCATAGATTCATTCAAATTAAGTGGTTAAGTTACCTTGTTTTGCTAGGTAAGTAAGGGGGGAAGCTATATTTATGTTGTTCTCCCTACAAACAATGTGCACATGCACTTTTTATGGCCTAGCTAGATCTATGTATGTTCGTGGTGTTGCATATGTTTGTGGTGTTGCATATGTGTTTGTGTTTGGAGGTGTACCGGTATTTGAAATGCGATAGTTGCCAATATTTTGCCGGAATGTTGATTCATTTCCGTTTC